>NC_073414.1:8810395-8850395 GCF_028641065.1 Leucoraja erinaceus | reverse complement strand
ATGGGGAGAGAGAGATGGAGAGTGAGATACGGAGAGGGATAGGGGGAGGAATGAAGAGAGGATTTAGAAATATGGAGATGGAGAGAGGGGGAGAGTGAGAAGGGAGAGAGGGGAGAGTGAGAGGGGAGAGTGAGAAGGGAGAGGAAGAGGGAGAGAGGGAGAGGGAGAAGGGTTACGAAGTTAGGATGGAGACACTTTTATCTAAGAGGGGGTTGGTGTACACAGCATTCAATCTATCTTTCAGCCTGTGACAGAAAAATACAGCGCTCTACGGCACGGTGGCACAGCAGTAGAGTTGCTGCCTCACAGCGCCAGGGATCCCTGATTCGATCCTGATCTCGGATGCTGTCCGTGTGGAGTTTGCACGTTCTCCTCTGACCACGTCGGGGTTTCCTCTGGGTGCTCCGGTTTCCTCCCACATTCCAAAGACGTGCAGTCTTGTCTGCTAATTGGCTTCGGCAAGTTGAAAAAAATTGTCACTCGTGTGTGTAGGATAGTGATCGTTGGTCAGCACAGACTCGGTGGGCCGAATGGCCTGTTTCCGCGCTGTGTCTCTGTACCTCTTAAGCCTAATGGCCGGTGAGGTAGGTTACTTGAGATCCCAGCAGGGTGTAGATGAATGGGTAAATGGAACAAGGAATGGCAAATGGGGTTGAACTTGGACATGTTACATTTTGCTAAATTAAACCAGGGCAGGGACTTACACAGCTGTCAGTGTTTGGTTTGTCCCTGTGACTATGTTCGCTAAAGAGTCGTCAGAGACAGAGGGATCAGGATGTTCTTGTACGCAAATCACTGACAGTTATCCTGCAATTAGGAAATCAAACTGTTATAGCAGTCTGAAGAAGGGTTTCGGCCCGAAACGTTGCCTATTTCCTTTGCTCCATAGATGCTGCTGCACCCGCTGAGTTTCTCCAGCATTTTTGTCTACCTTCGATTTTCCAGCATCTGCAGTTCCTTCTTAAACAAATGTTTTATACAGTTAGTGGATAGGATTACAAGAGAAATCGGCCCAACTTGCCCACACCGATCAACATGTCCCATCTACATTAGTCCCAGCGTTTGGCCCATATCCCTCCAAACCTGTCCTATCCATGTACCTGTCCAAATGTTTCTTAAGGCCCCGTCCCACTTGCGTGTCCTTGGCACGCAAATTACGCGATGTCGTGGTCCCGTTGAGGCGCACGGGCATCGTGTGGCCGCGCGGGGCCGGTCCCACTGAGAAGCGCGGAGGGGTATGCAGTTGTGCGCCACATTGCGCGGCGCTCCGAGATTTTGTAGCGAATGAAATCTTCGCGCGCCAACGGCCTGTCACGTAACTGGCGGCCAAAGTGGGACAGGCCCAAGACCCTGGCACGACGCAACGTCTCACCTCCAACAGCAGCAGAAGCAGCAAACGATCGCCGAACTCAGCCTGGGGCTCACGGCCATTGCGGTCCGGATCTGCCCCCAATTCTACTCCCAGAGCGGGGCCAAGAAAATTGAAGATAGACACAAAATGCTGGAGTAACTCAGCGGGACCGGCAGCATCTCTGGAGAGAAGCAATGGGTGACGTTTCGGGTCAAGACCCTTCTTTCAGACTGAAGAAGAGTCTCGACAAGAAGCATCACCCATTCCTTCTCTCCAGAGATGCTGCCGTTCCCGCTGAGTTACTCCTGCATTTTGTGTCCATCTCCAAATGACGTCACGCGCTCCAGACGGCTGTGCGGACGCATGAAATCGCGCACGACCTTCGTGGGACCGTCGCGCCTCAACGAGACCACGAGGTCGCATAATTAGCGTGCCAAGGACACGTAAGTGGGACAGGGACTTTAAACATTACAATAGTCCCAGCCCCAACTACCTCCTCCGGCAGCTCGTTCCATACACCCACCATCCTTTGAGTGAAAAAGTTACCCCTCAAGATTCCTATTAAATCTTTTCCCCTTCACCTTAAACTTATGTCCTCTGGTTTTCGATTCCCCTACTCCAGGCAGGAGACTCTGTGCTTCTACCAAATCTATTCCTCTCATGAGTTTGTACACCTCTATAAGATGACCCCTCTTCCTCCTGTGCTCCAAGGAATAGAGTCCCAGCCTGCTTAACCTCTCCCTATAGCTCAGACCCTCGAGTCCTGGCAACATCCTCGTAAATCTTCTCTGCACCCTTTCCAGATTGACGACATCTTTCCTATAACACGGTGCCCAGAACTGAACGCAATATTCTAAATGCGGCCTCACCAACGTTTTATGTAAGTGTAACATGACCCAGTTGTATAGGGTCCCGATAAGACAGCAACTAGAATATTGCTTTCAAGTTTGACCTACCTGCTGAAGGAAGGATATCCATAAGATGGAAACACTACAATAAAGATTCGCCACTTTGAATCTTATGCTGGGGAAGTTTATGGTCCCCTGAAAAAAGATTTAGGGAAATAAGCTAGTGTTTAGTTTTAGGTTGACAAAAATGCTGGAGAAACTCAGCGGGAGAGGCAGCATCTATGGAGTGAAGGAAATAGGCAATGTTTCGGGCCTAGTTCCTTCGCTCCATAGATGCTGCCTCTCCTGCTGAGTTTCTCCAGCATTTTTTGTCTACCTTCGATTTTCCAGCATCTGCAGTTCCTTCTTAAACACAGTGTTTTATTTTGAGTTTATTTTACAGCATGGAAACAGGCCATCCATGTCCGCATCAACCAGCAGATCTCCCCTAACACTGGCATCATCCTACACACACACACACACTAGGGGCAATGTACTTTTATACCAAGCCAGTTAACCTACAAAACCTGTACGTCTTTGGTGTGTGGGAGGAAACCGGAGCACTCGGAGAAAACCCACGCAGGTCACGGGGAGAGCATGTACACTCTGTACAGACAGCGCCCGTGGTCAGGATCGAACCCGGGACCCTGGAGCTGTGAGGCAATGACTCTACCGCTGTGCCACTGTGCTGCCCAGTAATGCCCTCTACAATTTAGAAGACTAAAAGATGTCGTAGAATTCTGCAGAACAGTGGAAGTGGAACAGTGGATCAGCTGGGTGATATATTATTATTATTATCTCGAGTGGAATGGAATAGAGTTACATTATATAAAGATCTGGGCAGCAGCATCTTAGAAGATCGGGTGTTTTGCAGAATTGCCAGAATTATATCAAGATTCAGAGGGTTTAATTGACACAGAATATTACAGAAACAAGGAACTGCAGATGCTAGTCAGGCAGCAACTCTGGAGAACATGGAAAGGCGACGTTTCTGCTTTCCCGAAATGTCACCTAACCATGTTCTCCAGAGACAGGGCGGCGTGGTGGTGCAGAGACTCTGGTTCGATCCTGACTACGGGTGCTGTCTGTACGGAGTTTGCACGTTCTCCCCGTGACCGCGTGGGTTTTCTCCGGGTGCACCGGTTTCCTCCCCCACTCCAAAGATGTATAGGTCTGTAGATTAAATGTTTAAGAAGGAACTGCAGAACTGTGGAACTGAAGAAGGGTTTCGACCCGAAACGTCGCCTATTTCCTTCGCTCCATAGATGCTGCCTCACCCGCTGAGTTTCTCCAGCATTTTTGTCTACCTTAGCTCTGTATATTAATTGGTTTCAGTAAAATTGTAAATTGTCCCTAGCGCGTAGGATAGTGCACGGGGCAATCGCTGGTCGGCGCGGACTCTGTGGGTCAAAGGGCCTGTTTCCGCGCTGTACCTCTAAAGGCTAAAGACCTGCTGAGCTAAATAGAACACCATTATAGAACCTAATTTGAGGAAGGACATCCTTGTGCTTGAGGCAGTGCAGCGTAGGTTCACGAGATTGATCCCTGGGATGGCGGGACTGTCATATGAGGAAAGATTGAAAAGACTAGGCTTGTATTCACTGGAGTTTAGAAGGATGAGGGGATATCATATAGAAACATATAAAATTATAAAAGGACTGGACAAGCTAGATGCAGGAAAAATGTTCCCAATGTTGGGCGAGTCCAGAACCTGGGGCCACACAGTCTTAGAATAAAGGGGAGGTCATTTAAGACTGAGGTGAGAAAAAACTTTTTCACCCAGAGAGTTGTGAATTTGTGGAATTCCCTGCCACAGAGGGCAGTGGAGGCCAAATCACTGGATGGATTTAAGAGAGAGTTAGATAGAGCTCTAGGGGCTAGTGGAGTCAAGGGATATGGGGAGAAGGCAGGCACGGGTTATTGATAGGGGACGATCAGCCATAATCACAATGAATGGCGGTGTTGGCTCGAAGGGCCGAATGGCCTCCTCCTGTACCCATTTTCTATGTTTCTATGATAGGAGGAGAATTGGGACATTTGGCCCATCAAGTCTACTCCGCCATCCAACCATGGCTGATCTATCTCTCCCTGCTATCCCCATTCTCCTGCCTTCTGCAAAGAGTAGGAATAAACGGGTCCTTTTCAGAATGGCAGGCAGTGACTGGTGGGGTACCGCAAGGCTCAGTGCTGGGACCCCATTTACAAAATATATTAATGATCTGGATGAGGGAATTGAATGCAACAACTCCAAGTTTGCGGATGACACGAAGCTGGGGGGCAGTGTTAGCTGTGAGGAGGAGCTGTGGTGAGTCTGTGGAATTCTCTGCCTCAGAGGGCGGTGGAGTCCGGTTCTCTGGATGCTTTCAAGAGAGAGCTAGATAGGGCTCTTAAAGATAGCGGAGTCAGGGGATATGGGGAGAAGGCAGGAACGGGGTACTGATTGGGGATGATCAGCCGTGATCACATTGAAAGGTGGTGCTGGCTCGAAGGGCCGAATGGCCTACTCCTGCACCTATTGTCTATTGTCTATGGTCTATTTTGTATTTATCTTTGTCATCTGCAGTTCCGTCCAACACAGATCACCTGTTCACACTAGTGGCCAAATGGCCTACCCCTGCACCTATTGTCTATTGAATGAGGTGCCAGAGGAGGGAGTTGAGGCAGGTTTACACAGGTGCATGGATAGGACAGGTTTAGAGGCATATGGGCCAAATGCAGACAGGTGGGACTAGTGTGGATGGGGCTTGTTGGCCAGTGTGGGCAAGTTGGGCCGAAGGGCCTGTTTCCATGCTGTAAGACTCTATGACTCCCATACCTTCAACCTTCTCATCCTGTAATGGGACAACCAGAATCGGCAGCGTTATCACCACCGCCTCACAGCGCCAGACACCCGGGTCCGATCGTCTTGCGAAAAAAAACTGGAGGTGTGCGTTTGTTTTCACACTTCCGTACCTCTTGTCCGATGGGAGAGGGGAGAAGAGGGAGTGGCCCAGGGGTGCGACTGGTCCTTGATGATGCTGCTGGCCTTGCCGAGGCAGCGTGAGGTGTAGATGGAGTCAATGGAAGGGAGGTTGGTTAGTGTGATGGTCTGGGCTGCGTCCACAATTCTCTGCAATTTCTTGCGATCTTGGACGGAGCTGTTCCCAAGCCAAGCTGTGATGCTTCCTGATGAAGCTTTTGGAGGGTGGGGGTGGGGGGGGGGGGGGGGGGGGTCACGGTGGCGCAGCGGTAGAGTTGCTGCCTTACAGCGCTTACAGCGCCAGAGACCCAGGTTCGACCCCGACCTCAGGCGCTAATCTGTACTAAGTTTGTACGTTCTCCCCGTGACCTGCGTGGGTTTTCTCCGAAATCTTCAGTTTCCTCCCACACTCCAAAGACGTGCAGGTGTGTAGGTTAATTGGCTTGGTATAAATGTAAATTGGCCCTAGTGTGTGTAGGATAGTGTTAGTGTGCGGGAACTGTTGACTCCATCTACACCTCACGCTGCCTCGGCAAGGCCAGCAGCATCATCAAGGACCAGTCGCACCATGGTCGGCGCGGACTCGGTGGGCCGAAGGGCCTGTTTCCACGCTGTATCTCTAAACATAGAAACATAGAAAATAGGTGCAGGAGTAGGCCATTCGGCCCTTCGAGCCTGCACCGCCATTCAATATGATCATGGCTGATCATCCAACTCAGTATCCCGTCCCTGCCTTCTCTCCATAACCCCTTATCCCTTTAGCCACAAGGGCCACATCTAACTCCCTCTTAAATATAGCCAATGAACTGTGGCCTCAACTACCTTCTGTGGCAGAGAATTCCACAGATTCAACACTCTCTGTGTGAAAAATGTTTTCTTCATCTCGGTCCTAAAAGATTTCCCCCTTTATCCTTAAACTGTGACCCCTTGTTCTGGACTTCCCCAACATCGGGAACAATCTTCCTGCATCTAGCCTGTCCAACCCCTTAAGAATTTTGTACGTTTCTATAAGATCCCCCCTCAATCTTCTAAATTCTAGCGAGTACAAGCCGAGTCTATCCAGTCTTTCTTCATATGAAAGTCCTGACATCCCAGGAATCAGTCTGGTTTCAATAAGTTTCTAAACTAATCTAAACCAAAGGCACATAAATTTGGATTGCATGCGGGCAAAGGAGATTAATTTAACTTGGCATCATATTCGGTATGGACATGATGGGCTGAAGGGCCTGTTCCAGTGGTGTACTGTTCAGTGGAGATTGCTTCGTTTCACTCTCTCACGAGAGGTAAGAGACATGATACTGAGCCAAGAAACAGACTTGAAGTGTTCATCTTCATCATATTGCAGAAGGAATATTGATCCACTGAAGAATTGATGGGGAAAAAATAGATTTATAAGGATGAGATCAAGCTATAAGGTTATAACTAGATGGGCCTCTTCAACCGAAGCTGATTTAATGGCGGCCTTCATGCATGTATCGGAAATTCATCGGGTAGCATGCAACAAAAAAGCTTTTCACTGCATATATGATAAACTAAACTAAACTAAAAACTAAACTATTCATTTTTTTTTACTTCAGTGAATAGTTTAAAAGGTCACATGATCACTGAATGGCAGTGCTGGCTCGAAGGGCCGAATGGCCTACTCCTGCACCTATTGTCTATTGTCTAACACACATCAGACCAGAACAGGAACAAGACCTTCGGCCCACAATGTCTGTGCCGAATATGAAGCCAAGCCCAACTCTTATCTGCCTCCACATAGTTTAGTTTAGTTTAGAGATACATAGATACATAGAAAATAGGTGCAGGAGTAGGCCATTCGGCCCTTCGAGCCTGCACCGTCATTCAATATGATCATGGCTGATCATCCAACTCAGTATCCCGTACCTGCCTTCTCTCCATACCCCCTGATCCCTTTAGCCACAAGGGCCACATCTAACTCCCTCTTAAATATAGCCAATGAACTGGCCTACAGGCCCTTTGGCCCACCGAGTCCGTGCCGACCAGCGATCCCCGCACACTAACACTATGCTACACACACACAATTCATTTCACATTTTATACCAAGCCAATTAACCTACAAACTTGTACGTCTTTGGAGTGTGGGAGGAAACCGAAGATCTCGGAGAAAACCCACGCAGGTCACGAGGAGAACGTGCAAACTCCGTACAGACAGCACCCGTGGCCGGGATCGAACCCGGTGTAAGGCAGCAACTCTACCGCTGCATCACCGTGCCGCGTAATACATATCCCTCCATTCTCAGTATATCCATGCGCCAATCCAAAAGTGTCTTAAATGACACGATCATCTCTGCTTTGACTATTGCCCCCCGGCAACGTGTTTCAGGCCCCGCCCACCCTCTGCGTAGAGTTCTTTGCCCCTCTCTCCTTAAAGCTGAGCCCTCTACTGTTTGATGTTTCCATTCAGAGAAGAAAGTTGTGACTGTCTACCATATCTATGCCGCTCACAATTCCATATACCCCTCCCCGCAGTAGGTGGCACTGTGGTGCAGCGGTAGAGTTGATGCCTCACAGCGCCAGAGACCCGGGTTCCATCCCGACTACAGGTGCTGTCTGTACGGAGTTTGCACGTTCTCCCCGTGACCTGCGTGGGTTTTCTCCGGGTGCTCCGGTTTTCTCCCACACTCCAAATATGTACAAATTTATAGGTTAATTGGCTTGGTATAAAAGTAAATTGTCCCGAGTGTGTGTAGGATAGTGTTAGTGTGCGGGGATCGCTGACCAAGGCATACCCGGGTGTTTCCGCCACGTATCTCTAAACTAAACTCAGCGACCTCCGGCATTCTGGAGAAAATGATCCAAGTCTGTCCAACCCCTCCAAGTATCTAATAGCCCTTAATCCAGGTATCATTCTGTCTTTCACAAGAAAGAAAGCTAAAGGGCCTGTCCCACTTGGGCGACCTAATCCGCGAGTTCTGGCGAGTTTGTCCTGGACTCGTACTCGCAGCCTAGTCAACACGAGGTCGTAGAGAGATCTTTGTAACTCTCCTTCATACTCGAGGCCTCAGCTAGGTTGCGGCGTATTTTTCAACGTTGGTTCTTGGTTCTTGGTTTCTTGGTCCCCCAAAATATTCCAAATGGAATTTAAACTGGAGGTGGTACCCCATCTCTCCCCTCCCCCGCACCTCTCTCCCCCTCCCCCCTCTCTCTTCCCTCTTGGAAAATGCCTGCGAGTAAAAAATGGTCGCCATGGAAAAAATCGATACGTTTTTTTACTCGTAGGTTTAGTCGTAGGTAGTAGGTCGGCATGTTAGTCGTAGGTAATCGAGGGTAGTCGAAGGTAGTCGTAGATAGTCTTCATGATAGTCAAAGGGAGGTCGAAGGAGATCGAAGGAGGTCGGCTTCACTCTCCACTATTCGGTGTTCAATTTTCCTGAAGTTAGTCAGTCATAGCTGGTCTTCAACATAGTCGAAGGAGGTTGAAGGAGGTCTTCAACATAGTCGAAGGAGGTTGAAGGAGGTCTTCAACATAGTCGAAGGAGGTTGAAGGAGGTCTTCAACATAGTCGAAGGAGGTTGAAGGAGGTCTTCAACATAGTCGAAGGTGGTTTTCAACATGACATTTTTTCAAACTTTCCTAAACTCTTCTAAACTTGCCAGTTAGGTCACCGCAGTGGGACAGCCCCTTAAACCATCACCTCCAAAACTTCCACAGGACTCTCTCAATGATGGAATGTGAAGCTCATTGCTAAAGAAAGTAGCTGGGCCAATGCTCTGGACACAATTTAAGGGAAATTGCATGAACAAAAGGGGAAGAATGCCTTCTGTTTTTAGACATGAATGAGGAACTAGGCATTGAGAGGCTTGGGGTGTGTGGTGTTTTTCAGTCCAATACACTAGGAACAATTTACAATTTTACCGAAGCCAATTAGCCTACAAACCTGCACGTCTTTGGAGTGTGGGAGGAAACGGAGCACCCGGAGAAAACCCACGCAGGTCACGGGGAGAACGTGCAAACTCCGTACAGACAGCACCCGTAGTCGGGATGGAACCCGGGTCTCTGGCGCCGTGAGGCAGCAACTCTACGGCTGCGCCACCGTGCCTCCCTTCTGCAGGGAGAAGTATATAAAATTGTGAGAGGTTAAGATATGGTAGACAGTCATAACCTTTTTGGCAGGATGGAAAATTCAAATATTAGAGGGCACAGCTTCAAGATGAGAGGGGGCAAAGTGTTTCACAAGTATGAAACTTCTGCTTCTCTACAGCATGCTTTCTGCAGTTCAAATGATGGGATAGAGGCATTATTCAAAATTGAGCAGAGTAGTTTCTCCCAGTGTCCCAGCCTGCATTCACCTCTTAACCAAGAGATGGGCTTTAGTTTAGTTTAGTTGTTTAGATTGGTTATGTTTAATGTTAGTTCCGTTCAGTTCAGTTATTTAGATTAGTTTTGTTTAATATTAGGTAGACAAAAATGCAGGAGAAACTCAGCGGGTGAGGCAGCATCTATGGAACAAAGGAAATAGGCAACGTTTCGGGTCAAAACCCTTCTTCAGACCAAAGATCTCCGCTATAAGATCTTTGCTTCAGACTGATGTGAGGGTGGGGGAGGGGGGGGCGGGACGAAGAAAGGAAGAGGTGGAGCCAGTAGGCTGAGGGAGAGCTGGGAAGGGGAGGAGAAAGTAGGGACTACCTGAAATTAGAGAAGTCAATGTTCACACCACTGGGGTGCAGACTGCCCAAGCGAAATATGAGGCGCTGCTCCTCCAATTTATGGTGGGACTTTAATATTAATATTATTTAATATTAGTTGTTAATATTAGTAGTTTAATATTAGTTCAGTTTAGTTTAGTTTACCATATAACCATATAACAATTACAGCACGGAAACAGACCATCTCGGCCCTACAAGTCCGTGCCGAACAACTTTTTTTTCCTTAGTCCCACCTGCCTGCACTCATACCATAACCCTCCATTCCCTTCTCATCCATATGCCTATCCAATTTATTTTTAAATGATAACAATGAACCTGCCTCCACCACTTCCTCTAGAAGCTCATTCCACACCGCTACCACTCTCTGAGTAAAGAAGTTCCCCCTCATGTCTGAAGTCATGTCCTCTTGTTTGCATCTTCCCTATTCTCAAAGGGAAAAGCTGGTCCACATCAACTCTGTCTATCCCTCTCATCATTTTAAAGACCTCTATCAAGTCCCCCCTTAACCTTCTGCGCTCCAGAGAATAAAGACCTAACTTATTCAACCTTTCTCTGTAACTTAGTTGTTGAAACACAGGCAACATTCTAGTAAATCTCCTCTGTACTCTCTCTATTTTGTTGACATCCTTCCTATAATTGGGCGACCAAAATTGTACACCATACTCCAGAATTGGCCTCACCAATGCCTTGTACACTTTTAACATTACATCCCAGCTTCTATACTCAATGCTCTGATTTATAAAGGCTAGCATACCAAAAGCTTTCTTTACCACCCTATCTATATGAGATTCCACCTTCAAGGAACTATGCACGGTTATTCCCAGATCCCTCTGTTCAACTGTATTCTTCAATTCCCTACCATTTACCATGTACGTCCTATTTTGATTTGTCCTGCCAAGGTGTAGCACCTCACATTTATCAGCATTAAACTTCATCTGCCATCTTTCAGTTCAGTTTAGTTTAGTTTAGTTTAGTTTAGTTTAGTGTAGTTTAGTTTAGTTTAGATTAGTTTAGGTTAGTTTAGGTTATCTGTTTGGATTAGATAAGTTGAGTTTTTATTTTAGGGATACAGCAGCAGATACAGTCCCTGCCAACCAGCGATCCCCGCACACTAACCTATCCTACGCCCACTAGGGACAATTTTACATTTTATTACAAGCCAATTTGCCTACAAACCTGTCCAGCTTTGGAGTGTGGGAGGAAACCGGAGCACCTGGGGAAAAGCCACGCGGTCCCAGGGAGAAAACGTACAAACTCTGTACAGACAGCACCCGTGGTCAGGATCGAACCCGGGTCTCTGATAATGATCGGGGTTCGATCATCAATTTATAAATTATAAATTTTGATTTATAAATGCAGATTCTTTACATAGAACATAGAACATATAACACAGAACAGTTCAGTACAGCATCGGGCCATTTGGCCCACAATGTCTGTGTTGAACATAATGCCGTTAGACTGATCTCATCTGCCTGAACGTAATCCGTATCCCTCTATACCTTGTACATTGTGCCTATCTAAAAGCCTCTGAAACGCCACTATCATATCTGCCTCCACCACCACCCCTGGTAATATCTTCCAGGCCCCCAGTACTCTCAGTAAAAAACCTGCCACGCCCATCCCCATTAAACCCTCCCCCTCCCCCTCTCACCTTACAGCAGTGCCCTCTAGTGTTGGATACCTCCACCCTGCGGAAAAATGTTCTGACTGTCTACCCTATCTATGCCTCTCATAATTAGTGAGGCCACGTTACCGCCCACCTCACCAACGACCTCCCCCCCACAGTGGCTTGGAAGTGGCAGTGAGATGGTGCAAGCCGGTGATGGCAAGGGTAATCATCAGTAGGTCAGTCCGCTATAACCATAATCTGTTATAAAGAGTTTAGTTTAGTTTAGAGATACAGCGCAGTAACAGGCCCTTCAGCCCTCAGAGTCCGCGCCGACCAGCGATCCCCGCACGCTAACACTATCCCACACATGAACTGGGGACAATTTTACATTTTGCACCAAGCCAATTAACCGACAAACCTGCACGTCTTTGGAGTGTGGGGAGAAAACCAGAGATCCCGGAGAAAACCCACGCGGGTCACGGAGAGAACGTGCAAACTCCGTACAGACAGCACCCGTAGTCAGGATCGAACCCGGGTCTCTGGCGCTGTGAGGCAGCAACTCTACCGCTGCGCCACCGTGCCGCCCATTGGAGAGGTCCATTAAAACAAGGGCTTACGATATAAATCAACCAGAAACGTCACCCATTCCTTCTCTCCAGAGATGATGCCTGTCCCACTTAGTTAGTCCAGCATTTTGTGTCCATCTTCGATTTAAACCGGCATCTGCAGTTCCTTCGACACGCTTTCCTATATAAATATTACACTCCTCGATATGAAGTATGCTCAGATCAATTTTAATTTTACATTTAATATCCTGCGTAACCCAAGCCTCTTGCGCCACCTAGTGGAGCCAATGGGTTTGATACTGCGTGATACGCATTATAGAATTATTATTATTTAAAGACTCACTAAATTACGTCAAGTTGGGAAAAGGGGAAGTACAACGGGATCTGGGGGTCCTTGTTCATCAGTCTATGAAAGTAAGCATGCAGGTACAGCAGGCAGTGAAGAAAGCGAATGGCATGTTGGCCTTTATAACAAGAGGAATCAAATATAGGAAAAAATTTCCTTCTGCAGTTGTACAGGGCCCTAGTGAGACCACACCTGGAGTATTGTGAGCAGTTTTGGTCCCCTAATTTGAGGAAGGACATTCTTGCTATTGAGGGAGTGCAGCGTAGGTTTACAAGGTTGATTCCCGGGATGGCGGGACTGTCATATGCTGAGAGAATGGAGCAGCCGGGCTTGTACACTCTGGAGTTTAGGATGAGAGGAGATCTCATTGAAACATATAAGATTGTTAAGGGTTTGGACACGCTAGAGGCAGGAAAATCGTTCACGATGTTGGGGGAGTCCAGAACCAGGGGCCACACAGTTTAAGAGTAAGGAGTAAGCCATTTAGAACGGAGACGAGGAAACACTTTTTCTCACAGGGAGTGGTGAGTCTGTGGAATTCGCTGCCTCAGAGCGCGGTGGAGGCAGGTTCTCTGGATGCTTTCAGGAGAGAGATAGATAGGGCTCTTAAACATAGTGGAGTCAGGGGATGTGGGGAGAAGGCAGGAACGGGGTACTGATTGTGGATGATCAGCCATGATCACATTGAATGGCATTGCTGGCTCGAAGGGCCAAATGGCCTACTCCTGCACCTATTGTCTATTGTCTACTGTCTATTGACTTGTGTTCAGTTTTAGGCACGGTGTTATAGGAAGGATGTTCTATGTCAAGCTGGAAAGGGTGCAGTGACGATTTACGAGGGTGTTGCCAGAACTCGAGGGCCTGAGCTATAAGGAAAGGTTGTGCAGGAGGGGATTCTATTCCTTGGAGCGCAGGAGGATGAGGGGTGATCTTATAGAGGTGTACAAAACCATGAGAGGAATAGATCGGGTAAATGCACAGAGCATCTTGTCCAGAGTAGGGGAATCGAGAACCAGAGGACATCGGTTTAAGGTGAGGGGGGAAAGATTTTATAGGGAGCTTTTTTTACACAAAAGGGTGGTGGGTGTATGGAATGTGCTGCCAGAGGAGGGAGTTGAGGCTGGGACTATCGTAACGTTTTAAATATTTTGATAGGACAGGATTAGAGGGATATGGGCCAAATGCAAGCAGGTGAGACTAGTGTGGACTAGTGAGACTAGTATTTTGGTCGGTGTGGGCAAGTTGGGCCTAAGGGTCTATTTCCGTGCTGAGTAACTCTTTGACTCTATGACCTAGAGTCAGCATAGACTCGAGGCCTTCACCCCATCAAGTCCACATTGGCACATGTTGTACTATTCCTACCTCAATCCCGTATTTAATTCTTAAATTGTAGTTTAGTTAAGAGCGTGGCAACAGGCCCAAAGTCCGCGCTGCCTAGCGATCCTCGTACACTCGCCCCGTCCCACACACCAGGGACAATTTACAATAGTTGCAAAAGCCAATTAACCTACAAATTCCATGTATACCAAGCCAATCTACACACAAACCTGTACGTCTTTGGAGTGTGGGAGGAAACCAGGACACCTGGAGAAAACCCACGCGGTCCCGGGGAGAAAGTACAAACTCTCTACAGGCAGCACCCGTGGTCGGGATCGAACCCAGGTCTCTGGCGCTGTGAGGCAGCAACTCTACCACTGCGCCATTATGCCTAGTTATGTTCTAGTTATGTTCTTTTTTTAATTTTTTTTAAAAACTTATTAGAAGTAAGTACAATAATATGGTACCGTAGATACCTAGTATATATTGACATGTTACATTTCATGTACAGCTTCTTATTTTTATTTTTTAACAGCAAAAAGGAGACAGAAAGAGAATAGAAAATAAATAGAGAGGTGTGTAATACTGGAAAGTGAGAAAAGGGAAAGGAGAAAAGAAAGAAAATAGAGAGAAAAGAAGAAGAGGAAGAAAGCAGAAGAATAAAGGAGAGATAGCTATTTATTATTCTTGACCACCATTCACCCAATCCTGAAACAGATCATTCCTACGTTTGTGTTTGTGTTGCACCATATGCTTGTAAAGCGTCGACAAATGGAGACCAAATCCTTCGGAATTGGTCTACTTGATCTGTTAGGAGGAATCGCGTTTCTTCAAGATGTAGCGTTTCCGACAAGTCAAGTCAAGTCAAGTTTATTTGTCACATACACATACGAGATGTGCAGTGAAATGAAAGTGGCAATGCTCGCGGACTTTTGTGCAAAAGACAAACAACCAAACAAAGTATAAACACAATCATAACACACATATTCTTGAAATCCACATTTTAAGCGATGGTATCGATGTATTTTTCCCAAATATAAGTATGTTTTTTTGCCGTTATTAAACCATAATTAAGGAAAGATTTTTGAAACATATTCAGTTTATTCTCGTCTTCCATTAATCCGAATATAATCATTTCAGTGTTAGGATCAAGTTTTATCTGAAGTAATTTTGTGGTTCTAGTTATGTTTTTGCACTAACATTATGTTTTTTTAAATTTTTAATTTAGTTCTCTTTCTTAGATATTTTATGTATAATTAATGTATAATTTGTTTCTGTATGTTTGTTTGAGTCTATGTGCTCGTGTGACAGCTGTAAGTAAGATGTTTTAATGTACCTGGACCTCATTATACCTGTACATGTCACAATAAACTACAGCTGACTTGACATGACACTCACCTACACACTATGGGCAATTTACAGCGCCCAACTAACCTCCCCACCCGCGGAGTATTCGGGATGTGGGAGGAAACCAGAGCACTCCCTTCCCGACCATCGCAGCATCCCAAAGCCCCGGTCACTTCTCAGACCCCATCCCTACCGCACACTCTCCTCCCAGGCTCTTCCCAAACCCTGCACCGTTCCCAACCCCCACTCCCTTCCAAACGGTGGCATGGGGCGGCACGGTGGCGCAGCGGTAGAGTTGCTGCCTTAAAGCCCTGTCCCACTGTACGAGCTAATTCAAGCTAATTCTCCCGAGTTTGCCCCGATTCGAACTCGGAGAATTACAGTAATGGCCGCCCGTGGGTATTCGGGGCTCTCGTGGACATTTTTCAACATGTTGAAAAATCTTCACGAGCTTACCGCGTTCCCGAGTACCTGCCGTTAGCGTTACGAGCCGCTAAGAGACATCGCCGAGCTCCGACGTACCCGCTACGTACATTCTACGTGCTTACCACAAGTTTGATTCCTTTAAAACTCGGGAGAGCTCAGGAATGAGCTTGTACAGTGGGACAGCCCTAAAACGGGCCTGTCCCACTTAGGTGATTTTACAGCCGCCTGAAAAACCAGCAACTGAAACGGCGACTGGAACGGAGGTGGGTTCAGTAATCTGATAACAGTTCCTGAATCTGGTGGTACATGCTTTCAGGCTTTTGTATTTCCTTCGAGACAGGAGAAGAGAGCATGATCACCAGGAACAGTTTAGTTTATTGTCACGTGTACCGAGGTACAGTGAAAAGCTTTTTGTTGCGTGCTAACCAGTCAGCGGAAAGACAATACATGATTACAATCGAGCCGTCCACAGTGTACAGATACATGATGAAGTGAATAATGCTTAGTGCAAGATAAAGTCCAGTAAAGTCCGATCAAAGATAGTCCGACAGTCTCCAATGAAGCAAATGGGAGGTCAGGACTGCTCTGTGGTTGTGGTAGGATGGTTCAGTTGCCTGATAACAGCTGGGAAGAAACTGCCCCTGAATCTGGAGGTGTGCGTTTTCACACTTCTGCATGTTCTCCTTGTGACTGCGTGGGTTTCCTCCGGGTGCTCTGGTTTCCTCCCACATCCCAAAGACGTGCGGGTTTGTAGGTTAATTGGCCTCAGAAATTGCCCCTGGTGTGCGGGGAATGGATGCGAAGGTGGAGACAACACAGAAGATCGTTGGTTGGCAAGGACTCGGTGGGCCGAAGGGCCTGTTTCCATGCTGTATCTTTGAATTTTAGCTGTAGTTTAGTTTAGAGATACAGCACGGAAACAGGTCCTTCGGCCCACCGAGTCCACACCAACCAACAATCCCAGTGTACTAACACTATCCTATACACTCTATAATAATAATAATTTTATTTATAGAGCACTTTAAAAACAAACATAGCTGCAACAAAGTGCTGTACATCACTAATCATTGACAAAAAAGTTAATACACACCAAAAATAACAATCAAAAGAAATAGTAGGAAAAGACATGTAAAATAAAGAAACATCAAAAACACCACAAACAGAAGCAAAGCCTCAGGCATGGTCAAAAGCCAGGGAGTACAAATGTGTTTTAACACTGGATCTAGGGACAATTTACATTTATACCAAGCCAATGAACCTACAAACCTGTACGTCTTTGGAATGTGGGAGGAAACCGGAGCACCCGGAGAAAACCCACGTGGGTCATGGGTAGAACGTGCAAACTCCGTACAGACAGCACCCGTAGTCAGGATCGAACCCGGGTCTCTGGGAGGCTGCAATTCTACCGCTGAAAAATCACAAAAATAGTCAGTGACGATGCAACTTGTTTTATTCAGTAATTCTCACATTATTCCCAAGCGGAAAGAAGCCAAACTTTGAAATAGAACAAAATGAAAGTGGCTGATGCTTAAGGGGGCATGTGCGTCAGAACTGGATGCTCAAGTTTTTATTCAGTAACGTTGACTCATCTTAATTTCTCCCTGAGCTGCTTATAAATAGAGAGGCTGCCATTTTAAACATAGTCATTCACGCATAGCTGTCACATGCCGGGAGTCAAGAATGAGTCTCTGGGTAGCGCATATTTAGAAGCTGCGTATTATAGGACTGAACGTACTTTATTTCCCTTAAACAGTCAAATATCCTGTGTTTGAACAAGCTGCCGGAGGAGGTGGTTGAGGCTGGGACTATCGCAACTAGGATTGACAACTGTCCCGTATTAGCCGGGCACCTCCTATATTTGGGCTAAATTGGTTTGTCCCAGCTACACTAGTCCAACCTGCCCGCGCTTGGTCCATATCCCTCCAAACCTGTCCTATTCATGTACCTGTCTAACTGTTTCTTAAATGTCGGGATAGTCCCAGCCTCAACTACCTCCTCTGGTAACCAGCATTAGCGGCAGTTCAGCATTGCCTTTGATCTTCCAAACAAACAGATGTATTTAATTTCTTCTTTCAACTTTTCATATCCTTAGTTTCCCTTTCCCCTGACTCTCAGTCTGAAGAAGGGTCTCGAATGGCCTACTCCTGCACCTATTGTCTATTGTCTATTTAGCAGAGTCAGGGGATATGGGGAGAAGGCAGGAACGGGGTACTGATTGGGGATGACCAGCCGTGATCACATTGAATGACTCGAAGGGCCGAATGGCCTACTCCTGCACCTATTGTCTATTGTCTATTGTCTATTGTCACCCATTCCTTCTATCCAGAGATGCTGCCAGTTCCGCTGAGTTACTCCAGCTTTTTGTGTAAACCCGCATCTGCAGTTCCTGCCTACATCTTAATCTGAGAAGATAGACACAAAATGCTGGAGTGACTCAGCGGGACAGGCAGCATCTCTGGAGAGAAGGAATGGGTGACGTTTCGGGTCGAGATCCTTCTTCAGAGATCTGAAAAGAGATGAGAACAGTGGAGAGAGGCATGCCGGAAGTTTGAGTGAAAGGTAAAGTGCTGGAGGAACTCAGCGGGTCAGGCAGCATCTGTGAAGGGAATGGACACTGCTTCAGATTCCCTGTCCCAGAGAACCGGCCTGCTGTAACCTCTGTGGCCACAAGGGGGAGCGTCGAGACCAGACGGGGCAACCATTCATTAGGGAGTGGCCAGGGAGAGAGATGGGGAGAGAGGGAGAGGGTGGGGGGTGAAGGGAGGGTAACAAACAGAAGGGGGGAGGGGGAGATGGAGGAGGAAGTGAGGAGAGGGGGTGGAGACAGTGTAGACCACAAACTCACATAGAAACATGTTCAAGAAGGAACTGCAGATGCTGGAAAATCGAAGGTAGACAAAAATGCTGGAGAAACTCAGCAGGTGAGGCAGCATCTATGGAGCAAAGGAAATAGGCAACGTTTCAGGCCAAAACCCTTCTTCAGACAGAAACATTGTTTCTTAGGTGCAGGAAATAGGTGCAGGTGCAGGTGCTAGAATTTAGAAGATTGAGGGGAGATCTTATAGAAACTCTTAAGGGGTTGGGCAGGCTAGATGCAGGAAGATTGTTCCCGATGTTGGGGAAGCCCAGAACAAGGGGTCACAGTTTAAGGATAAGGGGGAAATCTTTTAGGACTGAGATGAGGAAAACATTTTTCACACAGAGAGTGGTGAATCTGTGGAATTCTCTGCCACAGAAGGTAGTTGAGGCCAGTTCATTGGCTATATTTAAGAGAGAGTTAGATGTGGCCCTTGTGGCTAAAAGGATCAGGGGATATGGAGAGAAGGCAGGTACAGGATACTGAGTTAGATGATCAGCCATGATCATATTGAATGGCGGTGCAGGCTCGAAGGGCCGA
The DNA here is from genome assembly GCF_028641065.1 of Leucoraja erinaceus. Taxonomy (NCBI): domain Eukaryota; kingdom Metazoa; phylum Chordata; class Chondrichthyes; order Rajiformes; family Rajidae; genus Leucoraja; species Leucoraja erinaceus. The sequence continues at coordinate 8,831,520 of NC_073414.1, read as the reverse complement.
ATGGCCTACTCCTGCACCTATTTTCTATGTTTCTATGGAATAGGCCATTCAGCCCTTCGAGCCAGCACCGCCATTCAATATAATCCTGGCTGATCATCCAAAATCAGTACCTTGTTCCTGCTTTCTCCCCATATCCCTTGATTCCGTTAGCCCTAAGAGCTAAATCCAACTCTCTCTTGAAAACATCCAGTGAAATGGCCTCCAGCGCCTTCTGTGGCCGAGAATCCCACAGATTCACAACTCTCTGGATGAAAAAGTTTTTCCTCATCTCTGTTCTAAATGGCCGACCCCTTATTTTTAAACTGTGACCCCTGGTTCTGGACTCCCCCAACATGGGGAGCATTTTTCCTGCATCTAGCATGTCCAGTACTTTAAGAATTGTAATATGTTTCTATAAGATCCCCTCTTATCATTCTAAATTCCAGTGAATACAAGCCCAGTCGACCCATTCTTTCATCATAATAGACAATAGACAATAGACAATAGGTGCAGGAGTAGGCTATTCGGCCCTTCGAGCCAGCACCATCATTCAATGTGATCATGGCTGATCATCCCCAATCAGTGCCCCGTTCCTGCCTTCTCCCCATATCCCCTGACTCTGTTATCTTTAAGAGCCCTATCTAGCTCTCTCTTGAAAGCATTAAGAGAACCGGCCTCCACCGCCCTCTGAGGCAGAGAATTCCACAGACTCACAACTCTCTGTGTGTGAAAAAGTGTTTCCTCGTCTCCGTTCTAAACGGCTTACCCCCTTATTATCACTGCTCCCTCCGGTAAACGAGCCCACTCTTTCATCACAACCGCTGGTGGTGAGCCGCAGAGCCGGGTTCAGCCCAAACCTCCAACGACCCGGGTTCAATGTGTGCTGTCCTTGTGGAGTTTGCATGCTCTCTTTGTGGCCACCTGGGCTTTCTCCCTCAATGCTCCAGTTTCCCAAGGAGGTGGGGCTAGCAGATCAGTTGCCCTTTGCAAATTGCCCCTGGTGTGTGAAATGTGTGTGAGGAGGTGATAGAACCATACAGGAACGGGCCATTCGGCCCACAGTGTCTATGCTGAACATATTGCCGAGTTTAACCTCATCTACCTCCGTATTATCCATATCCCTCCATTTCTCCATATCCATGGGCCTATTTAAAAGCCTCTGCCTCCACCACCAACCCTGGCAGTGTGTTCCACCCACCCACCGCCCTATGTTAAAAAATATTGTCCACACATATCCTTTAATCTTACAGCTATGACCTCTAGTCTTTGACATGTCCATCCTGGGACAAAGGTTCTGATTGTCTACTCTGTCTATGTCTCTCTTACTTTTAGTTTACTTAGTTTAGAGATACAGTGCGGAAACAGGCCCTTCGGCCCACCAAGTCCGCGCCGACCAGCGATCCCCACACATTAACACCCTCCTACACACACTAGGGACAATTTACACTTACACCAATCCAATTAACACACACACATGCACGTCTTTGGAGTGCGGGAGGAAACCGAAGATCTCGGAGAATATCCACGCAGGTCACGGGGAGAACGTACAATATAAACTCCGTACAGACAGCACCCATAGTTGGGATCGTACCCAGTTCTCTGGCGCTGTAACGCAACAACTCTACCGCTGCGCCACTGTGACTCCCTCTCACTTTTATATACTTCCATCAGGTCTCCCCTCAACTTGCGATGATCCAGAGAAAATAATTCAAGTTTATCTAATTATTTAACTTAATTATTTCTAACTTCAATTATTTTACATTGAAGTGATTGAAATCCAAGTGAAGGTTAAATGGCATCAGAAAAATAAAACCTCCAGAATGGATGATATTCATTATGTGGTTGGTTGGAGTCAGTATCAGCACAATTACTATATTAAACTTTGAATCTTCAGATGTCCTTGTTGCAGGAACCCTCTAATCCAGGCAGTGTTCTGATAAGCCTTCTGTGCATGCTCTCCAAAGCCTTCCTGTATTGGGGTGACCAGAACTGCACGCAATACAGTACTCCAAATATCACAGCACGGTTTGGGAACAGCTCCATCCAAGACCATAAATAAATTGTAGACGCAGACCAGACCATCGCACAAACCAACCTCCCTTCCATTGTCTCCATCTACACCTCACGCTGCCCCGGCAAGTCCAGCAGCATCATCACGGACCAGCCTCACCCCGGCCACCCCCTCTTTAAATTAAACCAAACTAAAAGAATTTCTCAATTGAGATCAGACACCATATAAATAATTGGGCTCTTGAACTGATTACATTTCTAAAGGCAATTCATATGTAACTAAATCAAAAATTATTTGTAAACAAACCTCACAAGGTAACCAAAATTGGAAACGGCATATTCAAGTCAAGTCAAGGCAAGTTTATTTATCACATACACATACAAGATGTGCTGTGAAATGAAAGTGGCAATGCCTGCGGATTGTGCAAAAGCTACAGAACAGAATAGAACAGAATCAGTATTCACATTTTAGAAAACAAAAAGACAAAACAGTGAATGAGTCCCTGGTGATATTAGAGTTTACAGTCCTGAGTTTACAGCCTGTGGGAAGAAACTCCATCTCATCCTCTCTGTTTTCGCAGTATGACAGAGGAGGCGTTTGCCTGACCATAGCAGCTGGAACAGTCCGTTGCTGGGGTGGAATGGGTCCCCCATAATGTTACTGGCTCTGGAGTTGCACCTCCTGTTGTATAGTTCCTGCAGGGGGGCGAGTGAAGTTCCCATAGTGCGTTCAGCTGAATGCACTACTCTCTGCAGAGCCTTCTTGTCCTGGGCAGATAATTCCCAAACCAGATCGTGATGTTACCGGACAAGATGCTTTCCACAGCCGCTGCGTAGAAGCACTGAAGGATTCTCAGAGGCACTCTGAATTTCCTCAGCTGCCTGAGGTGGTAAAGGCGCTGCCGTGCCTTAATGTTTCAATGAGATATCCTCTCATTCGTCTAAACCCCAGAGTGTACAAGCCCAGCGGCTCCATTCTCTCAGTATATGACAGTCCCGCCATCCTTAGTGCTCACATCCGCCCTCCCTCCCCCCAATCACCATGCCTCAGTAGCTCACTAGGAGATCGGACCACATTTACCAATGAGTTTGATGACATCTCCTTGCGCTGACATGAATGTGCAGTTCCAGGAAACGGTGACAACTCCATTGTCTGTGGTGGAGTTCGTCACCAAATTAGCCCCTTATCATAGACATCCTACCCAGAGGCAGAAGATAGCGGGCCTCTGCGGGAGTAACTCAGCGGGACAGGCAGCATCTCTGGAGAGAAGGAATGAGTAACATTTTGGGTCGAGACCCTTCAGACTGAGAGTCTGGGTGGGGAGGTAGAAGGGACAGGAGCCTGAAGACTGCAACGACCAGGTTCAGGAATAGCTCCTTCCCCACAACCATCAGGCTATTAAACTCAACTCAAACAAAACTCTGAACATTATTAGCCTATTATCTGTTATTTGCAGTTTATTTATTCATGTGTGTATATATATATATATATAATGGTATGTGGACACACTGATCTGTTCTGTATTTATGCCTACTATGTTCTGTTGTGCTGAAGCAAAGTAAGAATTTCATTGTCCTATCTGGGACACAGGACAATAAACCCTCTTGAATCTTGAATATATGGAAGGGCAAGGTGTGAAAACACAGATTAAAGGGAAGGACGATCAAGGACTTATAAAATGGAGAGACGGAATAAGCGATGTTTTAGATCGAGACCCTTCTTCCGACATCAGTCTGAAGAAGGGTCTCGACCCGAAAACGTCACCTATTCTTTCTCCCCAAAAGATGCTGCCTCACCCGCTGAGTTTCTCCAGCATTTTTGTCCACCTCCGATTTTTCCAGCACCTGCAGTTCTTTCTTAAACAAAGGAATTGTAAAATGGTACATTGTTAACTGAGGGGAAGGTGACAACGAGGCATGCAATATATAGTCAGGCAAACAAAACAACAGTCAGAGGAGTAGGATTGGGGAGGGATAGAGAGAGAGGAAAACGTCGCCCGTTCCTTCTCTCCAGAGATGCTGCCCGTCCCGTTGAGTTAAGGGTCTGTCCCACTTGGGCCGTCACTTACGTGACAGGACGGTCGCGCGACGCTCCCGCGAGAGTCGAGCGCGTCATCATGCGCCCGCACAGCCGTCTGAAGCGCGTGACGTCATTGGAAGATGGGCACAAAATGCAGGAGTAACTCAGCGGGACCGGCAGCATCTCTCGGAGAGAAGGAATGGGTGACATTTCGTGTCGAGACTCTTCTTCAGTCTGAAAGAAGGGTCTTGACCCGAAACGTCACCCATTGCTTCTCTCCAGAGATGCTGCCGGTCCCGCGGAGTTACTCCTGTATTTCGTGTCTCTCTCCAATCGTCTTGGCCTCGCTCTGGGTGTAGAAGTTGGGGGCAGATCCGGACTGCAATGGCCGTGAGCCCCAGGCTGAGTTCGGCCATCGTTTGCCTGCTTCTGCTGCTGTTGGAGGTGAGATGTTGCGTCACGCCAGGGTCTTGGGCCTGTCCCACTTTGGCCGCCAGTTACACGACAGGCCGTTGGCGCGCGAAGATTTCGTGCAGGACGAGGCCCACACTCCTCCACGCCACTCCATGCATCCGTCCCCGTGCTACCCACATGCTACCCACACGCTAGCAGGTGGCGTGCGAAATACAGCCGTGGGACAGGGCCCTTCACTCCAGTTTCCTGTGTCTATCTTCAGTTCAACTTGCTTCCTGCATTGTCCCAGGGGCATTTGGACAGTTGTTTTTCCTGTCTGCTCGCTTTAGATAATGGGCGTTGTGTTTCAGAAGGAACTGCAGATGCTGGAAAATCGAAGGTAGACAAAAATGTTGGAGAAACTCAGCGGGTGAGGCAGCATCTATGGAGCGAAGGAAATGAGCAACGTTTCGGGTCGAGACCCTTCTTCAGACGGGATATATAGATAATGGGCGTCTGTGTCTGTGGATTCTGTAAGTGGAGAACTTCTGCCATCAATATAAATCCTCCCTTGGGTGAATCCCTCTGGTCATCATCTGATGGTTAGATGTACACAGTCCTGCTGATGGGAGATAGGGCTTAATGTAATTCCCAGTAACAGCTCGCAGCTCCATGCTACCAGGGAACTAGAAACATAGAATAAAATATGTGCAGGAGTCGGCCATTCGGCCCTTCGAGCCAGCACCACCATTTAATACAATCATTGCTGATCATCCAAAATCAGAACCCCGTTCCTGCTTTTTCCCCAGATCCCTTGATTCCCTTAGCCCGAGGAGCTGAATCTAACTCTCTCTTGAAGACGTCCAGTGAATCGGCCTCCACTGCCTTCTGTGGCAGAGAATTCCACAGATTCACAGAAGGGTTTCGGCCCGAAACGTTGCCTATTTCCTTCGCTCCATAGATGCTGCTGCATCCGCTGAGTTTCTCCAGCATTTTCGTCCACCTTCGATTTTCCAGCATCTGCAGTTCCTTCTTAAACGCTGCTCTCTGGGTAAGTTCTGTTTTGGTGTCGAGAGCGAGGGGGGCCTATGGAGAGCGAGGGGGTCCTTCGGAGAGACAACTGGGGTGGGTGAGGGACAGAGAGAGAATGGAGATCTCTCCATCCGTACTCCCAGAGTCTGTCACTCCATCAGTACAACTCCATAATATGTCCCCCCACAATATGTCTCTACCATGCCACTGCATCCCCTGAACCACCCCATAGTGTGTCTAACTATTCGTACGACCCCACACAGTGTATCACTCCAACCCTACCTCCGCATAGGGTATCACTCCCATCAGTACCACCGCACATTCTCACTCCATCAGTAATACCTCACGGCATGTAGATCCATGAATAACATGCCACCATGTATCATTCCTAGGGCCGAGGATGTCAAGTCGTCAAGTCAAGTTTATTCAGTCACATACGCATACGAGATGTGCAGTGAAATGAAATGTGGCAATGCCCGCGGAATTGTGCAAAAAAAACCCACAAAACAGAATGGATCAGAATCACATAGTCACATATTTGTGGGAAGGAAAAAAAGCAATTTTAAAAAGACACCACAATTGGTTCAGTAAGTTAGTCCCTGGTGAGATAGGAGTTTACAGTCTGGGAAGAAACTCCTTCTCATCCTTTCCGTTCTCACCACATGGCAACGGAGGCGTTTGCCTGACCGTAGCAGCTGGAACAGCCCGTTGCTGGGGTGGAAGGGGTCCCCCATGATCTTGTTGGCTCTGGAGTTGCACCTTCTGATGTGTAGTTCCTGCAGGGGGGGGGCGAGTGAAATTCCCATAGTGCGTTCGGCCGAACGTCCTGGTCGGGTTGCTTCTCGTCCTGGCCAAGCCGGCCATCCATCCGCGAGTCACAGCGCCAGGCGGGAGAGGGCTCGCCTGAGCCAGATGCCTGCCCCTTTCCCGGGGTTATGTCCGCACCCGTGTGGTGTTAGGGAGGGACATCGTTGTATTGCAGTTATTCAGTATATTGTAAGGATTGCAACATGGTTGTTTGGGAATGTAATGACTAGATATTTTGGTGACGTTGTACTATGGTGGTGGTTTTGTATCATCCTAATGAAATAAATATAATGAAATAAATTATTTTTGATAGAAGAAGAAAAAAAACATGTAATTCCATCAGTATGTGGCCTCATCGGGCAACACACCATCGGTTACTTGTAGTTAGAGAAGTCAATGTTCATATCGCTGGGGTGCAGGCTGCCCAAGTGAAATATGAGGTGCTGTTCCTCCAAGTTGCGCTGGGCCTCACTCTGACAATGGAGGAGGCCCAGGACAGAAAGGTCAGTGTGGGGATCGCCTAAGCCGAGGCAGAACGATCGCCGAGCCTGGCGCTTGGACCCGCCGATGTATAGGAGTCCACACCTGGATCAGCGGATACAGTAGATGAGGTTGGAGGAGGTGCAAGTGAACCTCTGCCTCACCTGGAAAGACTGTCGGGGTCCTTGGACAGAGTCAAGGGGGGAGATAAAGGGACAGGTGTTGCATCTCCTGCGGTTGTTTAGTTTAGAGATACAGCGCAGAATCAGGCCCTTCAGCCCACCAGGTCCGCACCGACCAGCGATCCCCGCACATTAACACTATCCTAAACCCACTAGGGATAGATTACATTTACACCAAGCCAATTAACCTACAAACCTGCACGTCTTTGGAGTGTGGGAGGAAACTGAAGATCGCGGAGAAAACCCACGCGGGTCACGGGGAGAACGTGCAAACTCCGCACAGACAGCACCCGTAGTCGGGATCGAACCCGGGTCTCCGGCGCTGCATTCGCTGTAAGGCATCAACTCTACCGCTGAGCCAGCAGGGGAAGGTACCTGGGGAGGGGGGCGGTTTGCGCTGGAAGGGATGAGTTGACCAGGGAGTTGCGGAGGGAACGGTCTCTGCGGAGAGCGGAAAGGGGTGAAAATATTCTTCATTCTGAATAAAGTTGATGTTGGGGTTTTTTTTAAAAATCCGACCTGTAACTCACAGAACGGTGACCTTACAAGTCACAAGAGTTTTTTTAACACAACTGACACAAAGTGAGCCAACACCTTGAAGAGCGAGAATGTGCTTGGATGGTGGAAAAATGGTGAGGTTGCTTCGGCAGAAACACACAATGGCAAATCCTAGAAAAACCTAAAGAAACCTAGAGGGCGAACTGTTTTAAATATCTGGGAGTCCACATCTCTGAGGATATGACATGGGCATCACACGCCTCAGCACTCGTGAGTAAGGCAAGGCAGCGCCTTCACCACCTCAGGCAATTGAGGAAATTCAGAGTGTCTCCGAGGATCCTCCAGTGCTTCTACGCAGCGGCGGTGGAAAGCATCTTGTCTGGAAATATTACCATCTGGTTTGGGAACTGCTCTGCCAAGGACAAGAAGGCTCTGCAGAGAGTAGTGCGTTCGGCCGAACGCACTATGGGAACTTCACTCGCCCCCCTGCAGGAACTATACAACAGGAGGTGCAACTCCAGAGCCAACAATATCATGAGAGACCCCTTCCACCCCTGCAACGGACTGTTCCAGCTGCTACGGTCAGGCAAACGCCTCCGTTGCCATGCGGTGAGAACGGAGAGGTTGAGAAGGAGTTTCTTCCCAGAGGCCATTCGGACTGTAAACGCCTATCTCACCAGGGACTAACTATACTGAACGTTTTTCTTTCCATTATTTATTATGTAAAAGAATATGTGTGTTATGATTGTGTTTATAATTTGTTTGGTTGTTTGGTTGTTTGTCTTTTGCACAAAAGTCCGCGAGCATTGCCACTTTCATTTCACTGCACATCTCGTATGTGTATGTGACAAATAAACTTGACTTGACTTGACTTATATTTAAACTGCGGTAAAAAGGCGTGGGGGGGGGGGGAGCACAGTAGCGCAGAGGTAGTGATGCTGCCTCACAGCACCAGAGACCCAAGATCGATCCTGACTACGGGCGCTGTCTGTGTGGAGGTTGTACCTTCTCCCCGTGACCTGCATGGGTTTTCTCCGGGAGCTCCGGTTTGCTCCCACACTCCGAAGACGTGCAGGTTTGTAGATTAATTGGCCTCGGTAAAATTGTAAAATTGTCCCTCGTGTTAGTGTAGGGTACTGTTAGTGTGCGGGGATCACTGGTCGGCACGGGCTCGGTGGGCCGAAGGGTCTGTTTCTATTCAGTATCTCCAAACTAAACTAAACTAAACTAAACTAAATTCTGGGGCGTGGGTTTTCTCCAAGATCTTCAATTTCCTCCCACTTCCAAAGACATACAGGTTTGTAGGTTAATTGGCTTGGTAAATGTAAAAATCGTCCCTAGTGTGTGTAGGGTAGTGTTAGTGTGCGGGGATCGCTGGTCGGCATGGACCCGATGGGCCGAAGGGCCTGTTTCCGTGCTGTATCTCTAAACTAAACTACACTAGTAAGTAAGTAAGTAAGTAAGTTTTTAAGAAGGAACTGCAGATGCTGGAAAATCGAAGGTACACAAAAAAGCTGGAGAAACTCAGCGGGTGCAGCAGCATCTATGGAGCGAAGGAAATAGGCAACGTTTCAGGCCGAAACCCTTCGTTTCTTGGCCAAGTATTCACATACAAGGAATTTGCCTTGGTGCTCCGCCCACAAGTAACAACATGACACACAGTGACATTTACGAATGACTCAGAAAACACTAAACATTAATAATAATAAGACATTAATGATAAAACACCATTGATCAAACATGTGAACCAACAAAATACCAGATCAAAGGGAGGCTACAGATTTTTGGCTGTTGAGTAGAGCTACTACTCGTGGATAAAAAGTGTTTTTAAGTCTGGCTGTGGCAGCTTTGACAATCCGGAGTTGCCTTCCAGAGGGAAGTGATTCAAAGAGTTTGTGGCCAGGGTGAGAGGGGTCAGAGATGATCTTGCCCGCTCGCTTCCTGGCCCTTGCAGTGTACAGTTCATCAATGGAGGGAAGGTTGCAGCCAATAACCTTCTCTGCTGATCGGACGATTCTCTGCAGCCTCCAGGTGTCGTGCTTGGTGGCCGAGCCAAACCAGACCACGATGGAGAAGGTGAGGACAGACTCTACGATGGCCGTGTAGAATTGGACCATCATTGCCTGTGGTAGATTGTGTTTTCTCAGCTGCCGCAGGAAGATAGAACGAAGGAACTGCAAATGCATCAGGAATGAATGTGGCCACAACAAACGAGGGGGGTCGGTGTGGTGGTCGTTGAGGTCGATGGTGGTCGCGGGCACCGCTGGTTGTGGATGGTGCACGTGGGAACCGGAGGATGCGCCGCCGGGAACAAAGGAGGACCCCGCGTGGGGGGACTTTGTAACTTTCCCTGCGCCCTTTATGTAGCAACTCTTTGCATACCTTGAGTCCGCAAAACAAAATCACTGTGACGTCACAAGTGACAATAAAGTATTCGTTAATTAATTTATTAATTCATTCATTCGTGCTGCTTTATACCGAGGATAGACACAAAGGGCTGGAGTAACTCAGCGGGTCAGGCAGCATCTCTGGAGAGAAGGAACAGGTGATGTTTTGGGTCCAGATCCTTCTTCAGAACTGCATCTGCTGGTTTACACAAAGGGACACAAATTGCTGGAGTAACCCTATAGGTCAGGCATCACCGAGACCGTTCTTCACAACCCCCAATGTCATCTATCCATGTTACATAGAAACATAGAAAATAGGTGCAGGAGTAGGCCATTTGGCCCTTCCAGCCAGCACCACCATTCAATGTGATCATGGCTGATCATCCCCAATCAGTACCCCGTTCCTGCCTTCTCCCCCATATCCCTTGATTCCGTTAGCCCTAAGAGCTCTCTCTTGAAAACATCCAGTGAATCGGCCTCCACTGCCTTCTGTTGCAGAGAATCCCACAGATTCACAACTCTCTGGGTGGAAAAGTTTTTCCTCATCTCCGTCCTAAATGGCCGACCCCTTATTCTTAAACTGTGACTCCTGGTTCTGGACTCCCCCCAACATCGGGAACATTTTTCCTACATCTAGCCTATCCAACCTCTCGGAAATTTTATTTGTTTCGATAAGATCCCTTCTAATCCTTCTAAATTCCAGCGAATATAAGCCCAGTCGATCCATTCTTTCATCATATGTCAGTCCCACCATCCCGGGAATTAACCTGGTGAACCTACGCTGCACTCCCTCAATCGCAAGAATGTCCTTCCTCAAATGAGGAGACCAAAACTGCACACAATACTCCAGGTGTTTAAGAAGGAACTGCAGATGCTGGAAAAATCGAAGGTGAGATGAAAATGTTGGAGAAACTCAGCAGGTGAGGCAGCATCTATGGAGCGAAGGAATAGGTGACGTTTCGGGTCTCGACCCGAAACGTCACCTATTCCTTCGCTCCATAGATGCTGCCTCACCCGCTGAGTTTCTCCAGCATTTTTATCTACCTACAATACTCCAAATGTTCTCCAGAGATGCTGCCTGACTTGTAGAGTTGCTCCAGTGTTTAGTCTTGTTTTGAGCCAACCAGCATCTGCAGTTCCTTCCTTTACAGGCTCACTACAGGTGACCTCCATGTTTTTGGACTCTCTGCCTCGATGTATAAAACCTTTGATCTCATACAGATTTGTCAACAGCTTTCTAAATCTGCCCTGCCGTGCAATGAGCCACTTGGTTTAGTGCCAACCATGAATCACTGGTCCGAACAAGGCAGACATCTAAGCGATCAAGTGAGGCAAGGTTGTAGAAGCCTGTTCCAAAAGACAACAGGGAACATGTTAGTGAAGGTAGGCACAATGAACTGAGGTAACTCAGTGGGTCCGGCAGCATCTCTGGAGAAAAGGAATAGGTGACCCTTCTTCAGACCTGAAACGTCACCTATCCATTTTCTCCAGAGATGCTGCCCGACCCATTGAGTTCCTCCAGCTTTTTGTCTCTTGAAGCCATCTTGAAGCAGTTCCTACCGACACAGGGAACATGTTAAACATGTCAAACAAGAGGACATGACTTCAGAATTAAGGGACAGAAGTTTAGGGGTAATATGAGGGGGAACTTCTTTACTCAGAGAGTGGTAGCGATGTGGAATGAGCTTCCAGTGGAAGTGGTGGAGGCAGGTTCATTGGTATCATTTAAAAATAAATTGGATAGGCATATGGATGAGAAGGGAATGGAGGGTTATGGTACGAGTGCAGGCAGGTGGGACTAAGGGGAAAAAAAATTTGTTCGGCACGGACTTGTAGGGCCGAGATGGCCTGTTTCCGTGCTGTAATTGTTATATGGTTATATGGTTATATGTTGGCTGCAGAAGCAATTTGGGAGGTAGAAGATAGAGTGGCTCAGCGGTAGAGTTGCTGCCTTACAGCACGTGCAGCGCCGGAGACCCGGGTTCGATCCCGACTACGGGCGCTGTCTGTACGGAGTTTGCACCTTCTCCCCGTGACCGGCGGGGGTTTTCACAGAGATCTTCGGTTTCCTCCCACACTCCACAGACCTGCAGGTTTGTAGGTTAATTGGCTTGGTGTACGTGTAAATTGTCCCCAGTGTTGGGGTGGGGAGATTGCAACCTTCACGTGGTCCGCCCTGTTTCGATAGAATCGTTTCTTTATTGTCATTGTAACATGAACCATGTACAACAAAATTTAAAAATGTCAGCCAGTCAGTGCACCATTCAAACATTTCTAAAAGCTAACGATACATACAAGATAAAATATTAAAAGATAAACAACTAAAATAAATATCATGAAAATAGCACGCATACACACCCAACCCTCCATCCTTCTGTCGATTTCACAGTGTACCACAGTCCCTTGGTATGTATCGCCCCTGCGTTCCTTGGTGGCTACATTTAGTGCTTTTATAGCAGTGGGGTAAAAACTGTTTTTTAGTCTGTTCGTCCTTGTCCTTGTGGATCTGTACCGTCTGCCTGATGGCAACAGTTCAAACAGGGAGTGTCCGGGGTGGGAAATGTCCTTTATGATACTCTGGGATTTTTTGGTGCAGCGGGAACTGTGTAAGTCCTCCAAGGTAAGGAGAGGGCAGCCGACAATCCTCTGGGCGTTGTCAATGGCCCTCTGGAGCGCTTTCCTCTGAGCCGCTGTGCAGCTGGTGTACCACACGCATACACAGTATGATCGATGAATGCAATCAACCCGGCGTGCACAATCAAATAAGATCAAATAGAACAAGTTGTCCTACAACTTTAGGCTGTGTACACCACACACAAGAAGCAGAAGTCCCTAGTGTGTGTAGGATAGTGTTAGTGTGCGGGGATCGCTGGGCGGTGCGGACTCGGTGGGCCGAAGGGCTAGTTTCCGCGCTGTATCTCTAAACTAAACTAAACTAAACTCAACCAAACTTAGGATAAAAAGCTATTTGGGAAGATGCACGCAGCAGGTAGCCAGGTCTAGTCACTCACCTAGCTTAATATCGCCGCTATCATTGATGAGAATGTTTGCGCCCACGTGTTGTACGTTCTCCCCGTGACCGTGTGGGTTTTCTTAGAGTGCTCCGGTTTCCTCCTACACTTCTTAAGTCAAAGGAGCAAAATTAGGCCATTCGGCCCATCTAGTCTACTCCGCCATTCAATCATGGCTGATCTATCTCTCCCTCTCAATCCCATTCTCCGACCTTCTCCCCATAACCCCTGACACACGTGCATTGCCTCCTCAGCCGGCTGCAGCAATGAATTCCACAGATTCACCACCCTCTTGTTAAAGAACTTCCTCCTCATGGTACGTCCCTTTATTCTGAGGCTGTGCAAAACTCTCCCACTAGTGGAAACATCATCTCCACATCCACACTATCCAGGCCTTTCGCTGTTCGGTACATTTAAACGGTGACCCCCTCATCCTTCTAAACTCCATCGAGTACAGGCCCAGTGTCAACAGGGCAGAAGTAGATTAAAGGCACAATAGAAAGACGTGTTTTATTCAGCGCCTGGTTTAGTGATGCAGTCACTGTGGTGACATTGCGAATCCTAGATTGATTGAATGAATGAATGAATGAAAGATATATAGCAGGGAAACAGGCCCTTCGGCCCACCGAGTCCACACTGACCAGCAATCACCTGTTCCCGTTTTCACACCTTATCCTTCCTTATCTTTGTGTCTCTCTCTCCCCTGACTCTCAGTCTGAAGAAGGTCTCGACCCGAAATGTCACCGATTTCTTCTATCCAGAGATGCTGCTTGTCCCGCTGAGTTACTCCAACATCTTACATGATTACAAGGTTAATTCCACAATCCCACTTACAAGGTTAATTCCCGGGATGGCGGGACTGTCATATGCTGAGGGAATGGAGCAGCTGGGCTTGTACACTCTGGAGTTTAGAAGGATGCGAGGGCATCTTATTGAAACATATAAGATTGTTAAGGGTTTCGACATGCTAGAGGCAGGAAACATGTTCCCGATGTTGGGGGAGTCCAGAACCAGGGGCCACACACACAGTTTAAGAATAAGGGGTAAGCCATTTAGAATGGAGACGAGGAAACACTTTTTCTCACAGAGAGTTGTGAGTCTGTGGAATTCTCTGCCTCAGAGGGCGGTGGAGGCCGGTTCTCTGGATACTTTCTAGAGAGAGCTAGATAGGGCTCTTAAAGATAGCGGAGTCAGGGGAGAAGGCAGGAACGGGGTACTGATTGTGTATGATCAGCCATGATCACATTGAATGGCGGTGCTGGCTCGAAGGGCCGAATGGCCTACTCCTGCACCTTTTGTCTATTGTCTATTGTCTATTTTGTACTTATCTTCGGTGTAAACCATCATCTGCAGTTCCTTCCGACACAGATCACCTGTTCAAATGTTATCCCACTTTCTCATCTTCTCCCTACATACGCATGGGCGGAAATCCCGGGGGGGGGGCCTGTCGCCCCCTGTTTTGAGAGGTGGGGGGCCAATTCCCCCCCATGTTTCGCCTGCGAGCCCCGGGACTGCCTTGCGGGCCGGATGATTTCTGCTTACGTAGGCCTCATTGTGTCCCCCCCCCCATCTTTCAAAAGCAATTTCCACCCATGACGATGGGCAATTATGTTTAACCATTGAACATTGTGTTTACAGGTCTGTTAAGGGCCTGTCCCTCTTTCCCGAGTTATTCGCGAATTCTCCCGAGTTTTCCCCTCGATTCAAACGCGCAGGATGTTCGTAACGAGTCCGTAGGAGGTCGTAGATATATCGTAGCAAGTCAAGTCAAGTCGAGTTTATTCGTCACACACACATACGAGATGTGCAGTGAAATGAAAAGTGGCAATGCTCGCGGACTTTGTGCAAAAATACAAACAAACAAACTACAAACAGAATGGAACAGAATCACATATTCTTTTTCGTTTTAAATATTGTGGGCGGAAAAATAATATGGGGTTCTGTTCCATTCTGTTTGTAGTTTGTTTGGTTGTTGTTTGTTAGCGGCTCGTTATGCCAGCCGTAGGTACTCGTGGCATCCGGTAAGTCGGGACTTTTTTTCCAGCCCGATTAAAAATGTCCACGAGTAAAATAATGGTCGGGTTGAAAGAAATTGCAACTTTTTACTTGTAAGGAGGGCATCGAAATAGTTGTGGGAATTCGTAGACATACTTGTAGGAGTTTGTGAACATAATCGTGGAAGGTCGTGGGAGTTCGTAGATTACCGCCATCTTGATTTTATTTTAGGTCCTTTAAACTCGGCAGAGGTTTTGAATTAAGTTGTGAAAGTGGGACAGGCTCTTTATGCTGCTCCAAGTAAAAATGTCATTGGTTGGTTTTCAGTGCAGATGAGAATGAAATACTTTCGACAGTCTCTTGAGGCCAATTAACCTACAAACCCACACGTATGTCTTTGAAGTGTGGGAGGAAACCGGAGCACCCGGAGAAAACCCACGTGGTCACAGGGAGAATGGGCAAACTTCACACACAGACAGCGCCCGAGGTCGGGATCGAACCTGGGTCTCTGGTGCTGTGAGGCAGCAGCTCCACCCGCTGCGCCACTAGTACAGTGCTGGCGAGCCCCCTGCTTTTCTGAACGACAGTGCTGAGAAATGTTTTCAGTTCCCAAGAAAAGCTATCTTTAATCATCTCGTGTGAAAATGACACCTCTGACAGCATAACACTCTCTCTCTGTACCACAGTACAGTATCAGCACAGCTATTTATGTTCCTGCCTCGAGACCTAGGCAGGGTCTAAGGGTGTTGACGGTGGTGCAGCGGTAGAGTTGCTGCCTCACAGCGCCCGAAACCCAGGTTCGATCCCGACTACGGGTGCTGTATGTACGGAGTTTGCACGTTCTCCCCGTGACCTGCGTGGGTTTTCTCTGGGAGCTCCGGTTTTCTCCCACACTCCAAAGACATACAGGCATGTAGATAAATTGGCTTGGTGAATGCAACAAAAATTGTCCCTTGTGTGTGTGTGTAGGGCAGTGTTAATATTCAGGGATCGCTGGTCGGCACGGACTCGGTGGGCCGAAGGGCCTATTTCCGCGCTGTATCTCTAAACTAAACTAAACTAATCTCAAGACCCCAAACCTCAAAATCATAAGCCGCGACCAACATGAACAGTGATGAATATGCGGCCCATACAGCGATGGGCTGAATGGCCTTATTCTGCTCCTATGACATATGAAGCTATCTAGCTCTATCACTCTGAAGTGAGTAAATTAAAAATAATCAGACATTTGGAGCAGTTGGGGTATGTATCGCCTCCGAGAATGTTGGGTGGAGTCTAGTCATGGGCCTGTCCCACTTAGGCGATTGAAGACAAAAATGCTGGAGAAACTCAGCGGGTGCGGCAGCATCTATGGAGTGAAGAAAAAAGGCAACATTTCGGGCCGAAACCCTTCTTCAGACCTCAGTTGTCTATTTCCTTCGCTCCATAGATGCTGCCGCACCCGCTGAGTTTCTCCAGCACTTTTGTCTACCTTCGATTTTCCAGCATCTGCAGTTCCTTCTTGACCACTTAGGCGATTGTTTAGACAACTACAGGCGACTAGATTGCCACCACATGTTCACCGGGAGAAGTCACCTCAGTAGAGTCGTAGAGTCTTTTTATCGCTGCTAAATTTTCGACATATTGAAAATTTTCGGCAACAGTGGGTTTGACGCCAATGAGCGTAGCGTGACTTCTCCTGGCGTAGGTGCTGTCGTAGCTTGTCGCCAGGATGACGTAGCTTGTCGCCGGATTTCGGGCGACCTGCCACGACTATGACAGTCACCGGCAGTTGCCTAACGAATTGCCAAGTGAACAGGCCCAGAAGGATCATGTATTTGGTATGCTAGCCTGTATAAACAGAGCATGGGAGCTATAGAAGCTGGGATGTAATGTTAAAATTGTACAAGGCATTGGTGAGACCAAATCTGGAGTATGGTGTACGCGTTTGTCTGCAAAGCTGCAGGAAGGGCGTGTCAACCGGGGATAGAGAGAGTACAGAGGGGATTTACTAGAATGTTGACTGGGTTTAAACAACTAAGTTACAGAGATAGGTTGAATAAGTTAAGTCTTTAGTCTCTGGAGCGCAGAAGGTTAAGGGGGGACCTGATAGAGGCTTTAAAATGATGAGAGGGATAGACAGAGTTGATGTGGACAAGCTTTTCCCTTTGAGAATAGGGAAGATTCAAACAAGAGGACATGACTTCAGAATTAAGGGACAGAAGTTTAGGGGTAATATGAGGGGGAACATCTTTACGCAGAGAGTGGTGGCGGTGTGGAATGAGCTCCCAGTGGAAGTGGTGGAGGCAGGTTCATTGGTATCATTTAAAAATAAATTGGATAGGCATATGGATGAGAAGGGAATGGAGGGTTATGGTACGAGTGCAGGCAGGTGGGACTAAGGGGAAAAAATTTGTTCGGCATGGACTTGTACGGCCGAGATGGCCTGTTTCCGTATTGTAATTGTTATATGGTTATATGGTTATTGCTGATCGATTCTGAAATTTTTTTTTTTTTAATTTTTTTATTTCAAAATAGACTTTATTCAATTGATAAATATATACAGTTCCTGAACCATTCAAACAAACAAGATTCATCCGACATTTTCGGAGACTATACAAATGTTCCCAGTACAATTTTTTACATTTGTCAAATTTCACCAAACAGTCCCCCACCCTTGCCACTCTGTGGCCCCTGTCCAAGTAATAAATATATACAGTGTTTACACAGTGCGAAAATTCCGTCTGACATTTTCATTTCCACAAAAAATGTCCCCCACCCGTGCCACTCATGTGGCCCCCTGGCGTGGGATACCTTCCTTTAATTTAATTTGAGGGGCGTCTCCACCATACCGTGCCCCCTATGTCCAGCAGCAGAAGGACCCTAGACTGTGGCCCTCCCCCACCGAGCCTTGGCGTTGGCTGCACCAAGCTTCAGCGAGTCCCTTAGCACGTACTCCTGCAGTCTGCAGTGGGCCAGTCAACTCCACTGGGTTTGCAATAACCAACCTGATCTCCCGGTGGCTCAGCACTTCAACTCCCCCTCCCATTCCGAATCCGACCTTTCTGTCCTGGGCCTCCTCCATGGACAGAGTGAGTCCCACCGCAAATTGGAGGAGCAGCACCTCATTTATCGCTTGGGCATTTATACCCCAGCGGTATGAACATTGACCTCCAATTTCAGGTAGTCCCTGCTTTCTCCCTCCTTCCCCTCCCCTTCCCAGCTCTCCCACAGCCCACTCTCTCCGCCTCTTCCTTTCTTCTTCCCGCCCCCACCACCCCCACATCAGTCTGAAGAAGGGTCTCGACCCGAAACGTCGCCTATTCCTTTGAAGAAGGGTCTCGACCCGAAACGTCACCTATTCCTTCGCTCCATAGATGCTGCCTCACCTGCTGAGTTTCTCCAGCATTTTTATCTACCTTCGATTTTTCCAGCATCTGCAGTTCTTTCTTAAACAAATGTATTGGATATATGTATATCTCAAATAAAATATATTTTTAAATGTAAAAAAGACAGTGAAGGTGCAGCAGGCAGTGAAGAAAGCGAATGGTATGTTAGCATTCATAGCAAAAGGATTTGAGTATAGGAGCAGGGAAGTTCTACTGCTGTTGTACAGAGTCTTGGTGAGACCACACCTGGAGTATTGCGTACAGTTTTGGTCTCCAAATCTGATGAAATACATTCTTGCCATAGAGGGAGTACAGAGAAGGTTCACCAGACTGATTCCTGGGATGTCAGGACTTTCATATGAAGAAAGACTGGATAGACTTGGCTTGTACTCGCTAGAATTTAGAAGATTGAGGGGGGATCTTATAGAAACGTACAAAATTCTTAAGGGGTTGGACAGGCTAGATGCAGGAAGATTGTTCCCGATGTTGGGGAAGTCCAGAACAAGGTGTCACAGTTTAAGGATAAGGGGGAAATCTTTTAGGACCGAGATGCGAAAAACATTTTTCACACACAGAGTGGTGAATCTCTGGAATTCTCTGCCACAGAAGGTAGTTGAGGCCACAGTTCATTGGCTATATTTAAGAGGGAGTTAGATGTGGTGATTGTGGCTAAAGGGATCAGGGGGTATGGAGAGAAGGCAGGGATGGGATACTGAGTTGGATGATCAGCCATGATCATATTGAATGGCGGTGCAGGCTCGAAGGGCCGAATGGCCTACTCCTGCACCTATTGTCTATGTTTCTATGTTTCTATGTTAGTAATCCATTTCTTAACTGCTTTAAAGGTATTTCCGTTCTTCTGTACACAAGCAAGCCAAAACTATGCGAGCGGTACCTGAATGTTATCTCGCCAATGCCCTGTGCAAATGAAACATAACTCCTCTTTGTTTCCAATTTTCCCAGCAGTAAATAAAAGGATCCAGTTCACTTCCCTGATCACTTGCGGCTGCACATTAATCTTTTGTGAGTCAGGTATTTGGTCTCACAAGTTTCCTGGTAGCTCACTCTGTAATCTCTTATTGTCTAAACAACATGCATCTTTTTACTCACTCTTCCTGTGAAATTGGATGATTTTTCATTCACCCTCCTAATTCTCCGACGACCTTTGCAATGAATGGATTTGCCCCTCTCTGCAATATCCTTGCATCCTCTTAAGTCATGTCAAGGCAGGTTGAGTTCAGTTTAGTTTAGTTTAGTTGAGAGATACAGCGTTGAAACAGGCCCTTCAGCCCACCGAGTCCGCACCGACCAACGATCCCCGTGCACTAGCACTATCATTCACCCACTAGGGACAATTTACATTTATGCCAAGCCAATCAACCTATAAACCTGTATGTCTTTGGCGTGTGGGAGAAAACCTACGCAGGTAACGGGAAGAGCGTACAAACTCCGCACAGACAGCACCCGTAGTCGGGATCTGAGGATATGACATGGGCATCACACGCCTCAGCACTCGTGAGTAAGGCAAGGCAGCGCCTTTACCACCTCAGGCAATTGAGGAAATTCAGAGTGTCTCCGAGGATCCTCCAGTGCTTCTACGCAGCGGCTGTGGAAAGCATCTTGTCCGGGAACATTACCATCTGGTTTGGGAATTGCTCTGCCCAGGACAAGAAGGCTCTGCAGAGAGTAGTGCGTTCGGCCAAACGCACTATGGGAACTTCACTCGCCCCCCTGCAGGAACTATACATCAGGAGGTTCAACTCCAGAGCCAATAAAATCATGGGAGACCCCTTCCACCCCTGCAACGGACTGTTTCAGCTGCTACGTTCAGGCAAACGCCTCCGTTGCCATGCGGTGAGAACGGAGAGGTTGAGAAGGAGTTTCTTCCCAGAGGCCATTAGGACTGTAAACTCCTATCTCACCAGGGACTAACTTTACTGAACCTTTTTCCTTCCGCCCACAATATTTAATATGTAAAAGAATATGTGATTGTGTTTGTAGTTTGTTTGGTTTGTTTGTTTGTTTTGCACAAAAGTCCGCGAGCATTGCCACTTTTCATTTCACTGCACATCTCGTATGTGTATGTGACGAATAAACTTGACTTGACTTGACCTGGGGCTCTGGCGCTGTAAGAGCTATAAGGCAGCAACACTGCCGCTGCGCCGCTGTGCTGCACTTGGAAGAAGAGTCTCGACCCGAAACGTCACCTGTTCCTTTTCTCCAGAGATGCTGCCTGATCCATTGAGTTACTCCAGCACTTTGTGTCTATCTTCAATATAAGCCAGCATCTGCAGTTCCTTCCTGCACAGGCTGTGTTCATTGTCAGATGTATAGGTATGATGAGGTGCAGTTAGAATGCAAATCTAGCTTGCAGCAGCATCACAGGTACATAGACTCAAACAGCATTTAGAAAGAGAAATAGTATATAAATTACTCATAACACTATGGCTTATAACTTCATGTTCATAAATGAAAGGAGCAAAATTAGACCAATCATCCCATCATCGACTCCGCCATTCAATCATGGCTGATCTATCTCTCCCTCTCAACCCCATTCTCCTGCCTTCTCCCCATAACCCCTGACACCCGTACTGATCAAGAATCTATCTATCTATCTCTGCCTTAAAAAATATCAACTGACTTGGCCTCCACAGCCGTCTGTGGCAAAGAATTCCACAGATCCACCACCCTCTGACTAATAAAATTCCTCCTCATCTCCTTCCTAAAGGAACGTCCTTTAATTCTGAGGCTGTGGCCTCTAGTCCTAGACTCTCCCACTAGTGGAAACATCCCCTCCACATCCATTCTATCCAGGCCTTCAAGCAAACAGTGAAAAGAAACACACTGTTCAAGAAACAAGATGGGGGGGGCCACGGTGGCGCAGCGTTAGAGTTGCGGGTTCGATCCCGACTACGGCTGCTGCCTGTACGGAGTTTGTACGTCCTCCCCATGACCTGCGTGGG
>NC_073414.1:8442895-8475395 GCF_028641065.1 Leucoraja erinaceus | reverse complement strand
GAAGACAGATAGATAGATTCTAAAGAATTTAATTTTTAAGAAGGAACTGCAGATGCTGGAAAATCAAAGGTTGACAAAAGTGCTGGAGAAACTCAGCGGGTGAGGCAGCATCTATGGAGCGAAGGAAATAGGCAACGTTTCGGGACGAAACGTTGCCTATTTCCTTCGCTCCATAGATGCTGCCTCGCCCGCTGAGTTTCTCCAGCACTTTTGTCGACCTAAAGAATTTAATTCATCAGTCTGAAGAAGGGTTTCGGCCCGAAACGTCGCCTATTTCCTTCGCTCCATAGATGTTGCCTCACCCGCTGAGTTTCTCCAGCACTTTTGACGACCTAAAGAATTTAATAGTTCTGTTGTCGCCAATTAAACATTTTCACCTCAACTGGGCCAACCAGATGCAATAAAGCCAATACCCCAACCAGATAAAACACATCAAATATATTTCTTTATTTATACCACTTACGATTTCATTCGATTCTCACTGAAACTTTACACATTTCTGGTTTTGTAAATGTAGTCACACAAATACCGACAGCGATCGTTCCGATGGTGATTTAATAATCGCCAACGTTTCCACCCACGTAATGACGACGAGAATGGCTCTGCACCTTGATATATCCGGCACACCACCACCACCCACCAACTGGCAGCAGTCCCGTTGTGCCCAGGTCATGGTCACCCTCCCTGGCGGAGTCTCCGTCCGAGCGGGCAGCAACTCAGTCCGTGAAAGGGTTCTCCGGCACCTTCATGGTGTACAGGTTGCTGTGGGAAGTGGGCTCGTCGGTCGGCTTGGTCTCATAGACAACCAGCCTGCAACTGTGCGGGAAGAGAAAAACAGGGCGCTGTTAATTAAGGGCCCGTCCCACTTGCGTGTCCTTGGCACGCAAATGACGCGACCTCGTGGTCGCTTTGAGGCGCACGGGCATCGTGTGGCCGCGCGGGGCCGGTCCCACTGAGAAGCGCGGAGGGGTATGCAGTTGTGCGCGATATCGCGCGGCGCTCCGAAATCTTGTAGCAAACAAAATCATCGCGCGCCAACGGCCTGTCACGTAAATGGCGGCCAAAGTGGGACAGGCCCAAGACCCTGGCACAACGCAAAGTCTCACCTCCAACAGCAGCAGAAGCAGCAAACGATCGCCGAACTCAGCCTGGGGCTCACGGCCATTGCGGTCCGGATCCGCCCCCACTTCTACTCCCAGAGCGGGGCCAAGAAAATTGAAGATAGACACAAAATGCTGGAGTAGCTCAGCGGGACCGGCAGCATCTCTGGAGAGAAGCAATGGGTGAGGTTTCGGGTCAAGACCCTTCTTTCAGTCTGAAGAAGAGTCTCGACACAAAACGTCACCCATTCCTTCTCCCCAGAGATGTTGCCGGTCCCGCTGAGTTACTCCAGCTTTGTGTCCATCTTCAAATGACGTCACGCACTCCAGACGGCTGTGCGGGCGCATGAAATCACACGCGACCTTCGCGGGACCGTCGCGCCTCAACGCGACCACGAGGTCGCGTAATTAGCGTGCCAAGGACACGTAAGTGGGACAGGGGCTTTACAGACTGCAAAATAGAGACACAAGGAACCGCAGATGGTGGAACCTGCACCATGTAACACATGTAGCGATACACAGTGGAAAAACTTGCTATCCAGAAATACGACCATAAGTGATGGGAGCAGAATCAGGCCATTCGGCCCAGCAAGTCTACTCCGCCATTCAGTCATGGCTAATCTACCTCTCCCTCCTAGCCCCATTCTCCTGCCTTCTCCCCGTAACCCCTGACAACTGGATATGATAGAACGTTAGTTATCCCAGGGGGGAAATTGATCTGCCAACAGTCATAAAAACACAAAATACATGAAACATGAAATTAAAGTGACGAGTGGGGATGTGCAAAGATTTGGGGAGGGGGAGGGACAGAGGGGGGGGGGGGTGAGTCAGTCTATCCCACGACAGAAGGGGGAGGAGTTGTACAGTTTGATAGCCACAGGGAAGAAGGATTTCCTGTGGTCTTCTGTCCTGGACACCACAGGATCAAACCATAGCATACATGAGCACATCAGGTGGAACATAGTGTGACAGATACAGAGAAAGTGCAGTTTAAAAAAAAGTACAAGGGGTATCAGGACCTGGTAACGGGAGGTAAAACAACAAAAACAGACTTGGTTGGTAGTCCCCTTTCTGCGGAGTTTAATGTTATAATAGAGCGATTGTTCCTATTTTCTTTTTCTTTCTTTTCTAGGGTCTATTTTCTCACTTTACTTCCTTCTCTAACTTCTTTTCTAAGGGCTTTCTTTTCCCAACACTCTTGCACTTCACGACTCTTGCGCACTTTCTTTACTTTCCTTACTTCTATCTTTTTCTTAAAGCTCAAAAAAAAATGAAGCGGTACAAAAAATGTATTAAGATATATGTGTTGTGTAGTATTGTAATTTACCGTATTTCTAATAAAAAAAAATAAAAAGAAAAAAAAGAAAAAAAAAGTACAAGGGTCGCAACAAGGTAGATTGGAAGAATGGACACATAGTGCCCGAGTAACTCAGTGGTAGAACGGAGACGAGGAAACACTTTTTCTCACAGAGAGTTGTGAGTCAGTGGAATTCTCTGCCTCAGAGGGCGCAGTTCTCTGGATACTTTCAAGAGAGAGCTAGATAGGGCTCTTAAAGATAGCGGAGTCAGGGGATATGGGGAGAAGGCAGGAACGGGGTACTGATTGGGGATGATCAGCCATGATCACATTGAATGGCGGTGCTGGCTCGAAGGGCCGAATGGCCTACTCCTGCACCTATTGTCTATTGTCTATTGTCAGGCAGCATCTCTAGAAGAGGCGATGTTTCGGGTAGGGACCCTTCAAACTCGTCTGACTGAGTTTGTCACTTTTAACAGACTGGAATTAGTCACGCTACATGTTGGGCTAGTCCCAGGTTTGTTAAGCTCCCTCACTCATCAAAATTTTCCTCCTTCTCTATTGAAAGTTTGGGGTATGGATTTCACTGGCATTTCTGGTTATCCACTGATATGTTTTACCTGTAATTACTGAAATTTCAGAATCTGTAAATAACACATACCAAAACATATGGGGCGAGCCCCATTTGCCTGCATTTGGCCTACTGCCCTCTAAACCCTTCCCATCCATAAATCTGTCCAAAGATAGACACAAAATGCTGGAGTAACTCAGCGGGTCAAGCAGAATCTTCAGACTGAAGAGGGGTTCCGACCTGAAACCTCGCCCATTCCTTCTCTCCATAGATGCTGCCTGTCCCGCTGAGTTATTCCAGCATTCTACGATCATGAGGTGATAAGTGATAGGAATAGAATTAAGCCATTCGGCCTATCGAGTCTACTCCGCCATTCAATCTTGGCTGATCTATCTCTCCCTCCTAACCCCATTCTCCTGTCTTCACCCTATAACCCCTGACACCTGCCATTGGCGTCTATCTTCGGTATAAACCAGCATCTGCAGTTCCTTCCTACAAGCTGGTGCCAGCGCTAGAGTTGCTGCCTTACAGCGCCAGAGACCCGGGTTCGATCCCGACTACAGGCGCTGTCTGTACTGAGTCTATACGTTCTTCCGTGACCGCGTGGGCTTTCTCCAAGATCTTCGGTTTCCTCCCACACTCCAGGTTTGTAGGTTAATTGGCTTGGTGTAAATGCAAATTGTCCCTGGTGTGTGTAGGATAGTGTTAGTGTGCGGGGATCGCTGGTCGGTGCAGACTTGGTGGGCCTGTTTCCGTGCTGTATATCTAAACTCAACATGAATCTGTCCCAAAGTCCATACTATTAGTCGGTACTTGTATCTGTGCCAAAGCAGTTTGGTGTGGATTGATAGAGTAATGCTGATACTACTGGAGGTGCCTTACCTGTCAGCTCCCAAAAGACGGTATAAGCGGCTGGTTTCAGTTTTCTGCTCATAAATCTGTGAATGAATTGAAATATTCATTAGTGACTAAGATGATTATAGCTACACTGAGCGCTACACTCTCGAAGAGGATGACATTACGGGGCAGGTGGTAGAGCCTGCTGCTTCACAGCTCCAGTGACCAGGGTTCAATCCTGGCCTTAGGAGCTGCCTTTCTGGAATAAGTTAAACACAAACAAGGCTTTTGTCAGAGTTCTGATGAACAAGGATCGGCATGAAACATAAAAACATAGTAACATAGAAATAGGTGCAGGAGTAGGTCATTCGGCCCTTCGAGCCTGCACCGCCATTCAATATGATCATGGCTGATCATCCAACTCAGTATCCCATCCCTGCCTTCTCTCCATACCCCCTGATCCCTTTAGCCACATCTAACTCCCTCTTAAATATAGCCAATGAACTGGCCTCAACTACCTTCTGCAGCAGAGAATTCCATAGATTCACCACTCTCTGTGTAAAAAATGTTTTCCTCATCTCGGTCCTAAACGATTTCCCCCTTATCCTTAAACTGTGACCCCCCTAGTTCTAGACTTCCCCAACATCGGGAATAGTCTTCCTGCATCTAGCCTGTCCAACCCCTTAAGAATTTTGTAAGTTTCTATAAGATCCCCCCTCAATCTTCTAAATTCTAGCGAGTACAAGCCGAGTATCCAGTCTTTCTTCATATGAAAGTCCTGCCATCCCAGGAATCAGTCTGGTGAACCTTCTCTGTACTCCCTCTATGGCAAGAATGTCTTTCCTATGAGTAAATGTGAGAGTGAGCAAAGGACAGAGACAAACATCAGAGCATCAACAAAGGTGGTGAATCTGTGGAATTCTTTGCCACAGGAGGCTGTGGAGGCCAAGTCAGAGGGTATTTAAAAAGCAGAGATAGATAGATTCTTGATTAGTACGGGCGTCGGAGGTTGTGGGGAGAAGGCAGGAGAATGGGGAGAAGGGACACAAAGGGTGGTGGGTGTATGGAACAAGCTGCCAGAGGAGGTAGTTGAGGCTGGGACTATCCCAATGTTTAAGAAACAGTTGGATAGGTACAAGGATAGGACAGGTTTGGAGGGATATGGACCAAACGCAGGAAGGTGGGACTAGTGTAGCTGGGACATGTTGGCCGGTGTGGGCAAGTTGGACCTGTTTCCACACTGTAACTCTCTATAACTCTAATGGGGTTAGGAGGGAGAGAGATCAGCCATGATTGAATGGCGGAATAGACTTGATGGGCCGAATGGCCTAATTCTACTCCTATTCCTTATAACAGGACAACAAACGGGTGCAAATAATTAAACATATAACCAAATCCAAGACAGGGCAGTCTTTGCTGCCCTCTGTGGACAGAAGAGGGATCAGCAGGCACCGTGACAAGGGGAGGAAGACATTCAGAAACTGCAGATGCTGGAATCCTCAGCAAAGCACAAAGTGCTGGAGGAACTCAGCGGGTCAGGCAGCATCTGTGGAGGGAAATGACCAGGTGACGTTTCCAGTCGGAACCCTTCTTCAGACTGATTGGGCAGGGAAGAGAAAGCTGGAATAGAGAGGTGGGGGTGAATTGAGAAGTGGGTCAGCGTTTGGCAAGGAGATGAGGAAAGTATGTCGGAAACAGGACAAAGTATGGCCGGTGATAGGTGCCCACGGTGGAGAGGACTGGGGGCTAGTATGGACCCGTTGGGCTGAATGGTTTTCTTCCGTGTAAACAGAAAATAAAATTCAGGACCAAAAACAAAAATCACAAACTACTGGAGTGAAAGCCCTGTCCCACTTTCCCGAGTAACTCAAGAACTCTCCCGAGTTTTCCCCTTGATTCAAACTCTGGGAATGTCGGGGAATGTCGGTAGCGAGGCCGTAGGAGTCCGTAGATGTTTCGTAGCAGCTCGTAATGCCAGCCATAGGTACTCGGGACCTCAGGTAAGTCGGGACGTTTTTACAACGTTGAAAAATGTCCACGAGTTAAAAAAATAGCCCTGAGTACCTACGAACGGCTATTACTCCGTGTTCGACCAAGGGGAAAACTCGGGAGAGTTCATGAGTAACTCAGGAAAGTGGGACAGGGCCTTAACTCAGCGGGTCAGGCAGCATCTGTGGAGGACGTGGGTAGGTGACGTTTACAGTCAGGTCGCTTCTTCAGATTGGCTCTGGACATTTTGCATGTTACTTAACCGACTGATAAACCAAACTCCACTCACCTCACAGTTCCTGAAACTCTTCCGTTGCATTCCGTGTCTCCAAAAGCCCAGGATGCTGTCGGAGAAGCAGACTAGACCAGGGTGAAAAAGTGGACAGAGTGTAAACACCAGCAGACTACCCAAGTCACTGACCATCCAGCACTTGGAGCACTCACACATCAGTCTGCCCCTCTGAGTCCCCATCACTAGAGCACATCAGTCTGAAGGCCCAGTACCATGTTCCCCGAGTTACTCACAAATTCTCCCGGCTTTTCCCCTCGATTCAAACTTGGAGAATGTCTGTAGGAGGCCGTAGATATTTCGTAGCAGCTCGTAATGCCAGCCGAAGGTACTCTGGGGATCAGGTGAGTCGGCAGTAAAAGAAATAGCCCGAAATACCTACGACTGGCTATTACCGTAATTCTCCGAGTTTGAATCAAGGGGAAAACTCGGGAGAGTTCGTGAGTAACTCGGGGAAAGTGGGAGAGGGGCTTTACCCTCTCAGTCCCCATCACTAGAGCACCATCTGTCCTACCTTCGATAGACACAGAGCGCAGCGGTAGAGTCGCTGCCTCACAGCGCCAGAGACCCGGGTTCGATCCTGACTATGGGTGCTGTCTGTATGGAGTTTGTACGTTCTCCTCGTGACCGGCGTGGATTTTCTCCGGGAACTCTGGTTTCCTCCCACACTCCAAAGGTGTGTCGAGGTTTGTAGATACAGAGTTCAAGAGACATTTATTGTCACATGCGCCGTTGCAAGTGACAATAATTGGCCGATGTGACCGACTCATTGGCTTGGTATAATTGTAAATCATCCCGAGTGTGTGTAGGAGGGTGTTTGTGTGCGGTGATCGCTGGTCGGCCCAGGCTTGGTGTATCTGTACTGCATCTCCAAACTGAAAAAAGCTGGAACAACTCAGAGGGTCAGGCAGTATCTCTGGATGAAAGGAATAGGTGACGTTTTGGGTCGAGATCCTTCTTCAGTCCTACCCTCACTGGGACCACATTAGTCCATCAGTATTTCTTCCCCTCCTTATACATTTAACAAGGTTTTCCCTTCACACATCCAGCTAACTCACCTCAGCTACCTCCATATCTGAGCACTAGGTGTATTAAAAAGTGTGTAGGGAAGAAGGGTCTCGACCCGAAACGCCACCCATTCCTTCTCTCCAGAGATGCCGCCTGTCCCGCTGAGTTACTCATATAACCATATAACAATTTACAGCACGGAAACAGGCCATCTCGACCCTTCTAGTCCGTGCCGAACACGTATTCTCCCCTAGTCCCATATACCTGCGCTCAGACCATAACCTTCCATTCCCTTTCCCTTCCCGTCCATATAACTATCCAATTTATTTTTAAATGATAAAAACGAACCTGCCTCCACCACCTTCACTGGAAGCTCATTCCACACAGCTACCACTCTCTGAGTAAAGAAGTCCCCCCTCATGTTACCCCTAAACTTCAGTCCCTTAATTCTCAAGTCATGTCCCCTTGCTTGAGAGATATTATTGATGAGGGGAATAAGATGCACAACCTCCACTTCACATTCTGTACATTTTGCTGGGGAGTTTTTGCATGCTTATAAGATCATAAGTGATAGGAGCAGAATTAGGCCATTTGGCCCATCAAGTCTGCTGCGCCATTCAATCATGGCTGATCTATCTCTCCCTCCTAACCCCACTCCCCTGCCTTCTCCCCATAACCTCCGACACCTTTATGTGAGCCTGTGATGCTGCTACAAGCAAGGTCTTCATTCTACCTGCATTTTACTAAAGGTGCACATGAAACTAAACTGCACTGTAGTTGACTTTAACTGAACATGTTCTGTTTTCAAATCAACAATCAAGTCTAGAATAATTTGTGATTCTTACCCACAGATTCCATAGGATTATCAAACGTCACCTCCGAGATTAGATCCTTACTTGTCTTCAGGTTCCCTCGAATATTTACAATTTTTATATTTTCTGTTCAAGAGGGAATATTTGGTAAATTGAGAGAGTTGCAGTCATGTGTGGGTCAGAGGGGGGGGGGGGTTGGGAGTGAGGTGGGGAATGAAGGTTCTTCCACACATTGACTCCCGAGCCTGCCCTTGTGTGGGATTTCTCCTCACTACCAGCGCACGCTGCCCTCGGGACGGCTGCTGTGGAGAGGAGACGGTTGCCCACATCTTCGCAGATTTGCAAAGAGAGTCCGGAGAGGTTTGCAAGGGTCCCTGGCACGGTTTATTCCGAACAGCTCCGTCACAGAGGACTCTGTGATTTACGGACTGTTCCCAGGGACACATTCAGAGACTGACATCGAGTGCTGCTGGAAGGTCATCAACTCGGTGAAAGATGCTCTCTGGCCTGCCCGAGTCTTGTTGACCTCCCAGCAGAGCGAGATGTCCGTTGGGGAATGTTGCCGACTGGCCCGCTGCAGGAGCACGTGCTGAGAGACGCACTGAAGCTCGGTGCAGCCAACGCCAAGGCTCGGTGGGGGAGGACCACAGTCTAGGGTCCTTCCACTGCTGGACATGGGGGGGCAGGGTGCGGTGGAGACGCCCCTCAAAATAATGGAAGGGATTCCACACCAGTGGGCCACATGAGTGGCAAGGGTGGAAGACAAATTTGAGAAATGTATAGTATTGAACAATTTGGATAGTCTCCGAAAATGTCGGATGAATTTTTTGCACGGTTCATGTATTGTATATTTATTACCCGAATAAAGTCTATTTTGAAATATAAGAAAAATTCTTCCCACGCTCCAAAGGCGTGCAGGCGTGTAGGTTAATTAGGTTAGTATCATTGTAAATTATCCCTAGTGTGTGTGGGATAGTGTTAGTGTGCGCGGATCATTGGCCGGCACGGACTAGGTGGGCCGAAGGGCCTCTTTCCAGGCCATATCTCTAAAAACTCAAAACTAAACTTCCTTCGAGAGAGGTGGGGAGACTCAGAGGGGAGTAAAGAACATCAGAGGGGTACAGGAAGTCTCCCTTGAAGGTGTGAAGGGAGACACGTCCAAAATGGTTGGACTTGCTTCCCATAATGGAAAACTAATGGCTGGAAAAGGTGCAGGGAAGATATACAAGGATGTTGCCAGGATGTGAGGGCCTGAGCTACAGGGAGAGGTCGGGCAGGCTAGGACTCTATTCCTTGGAGCACAAGAGGATGAGGGGAGATATTATAGAGGTGCATACAATGATGAGGGGAATAAGATGCACAACCTTTAACAAAAGAAGGGGAATCAAGAACCAGAGGACATGGGTTTAAGGTGAGATGGGATAGATTTAATAGGAATCTGAGGGGCAACTTTTTCCACTCAGAGGGTGGTGGGTTATAGGGAACGAGCTGACAGAGGGGGTAGTTGAGGCAGGGACTATCACTATGTTTAAAAGATGATAGTGGTGTCACATTGACGCAGCGGTAGAGTTGTTGCTTTATGACGCCAGAGACGCGGGTTCGATCCTGACTACGGGCGCTGTCTGTACGGAGTTTGTACGTTTTCCCTGTGACCGCGTGGGTTTTCTCCGGGTGCTCCGGTTTCCTCCCACACTCCAAAGACGTGCGGGTTTGTAGGTTAATACGCTTTGGTAAAATATTGTTGTGAGTTGGATAGTGTTAGTGTACGGGGCGATCGCTGGTCGGCGCGGGCTCGGTGGGCCGAAGGGTCTGTGTCCGCGCTGTATGTCTGAAGTGTAAAGACATTTGGACAGGGATGTGGATGGGACAAGTTTAGAGGGATATGGGTCAAATGCAGGCAGGTGGGACTAGTGTAGATGAGGCATGTTGGCCGGTGTGGGCAAGTTGGGCCGAAGGGCCTGTTTCCACGCTGCATCACTCTATGACTCTAAGTGAGTCGTGAGTGGGATTGGGCAGCTGGTAACGGTTACAGAATGTGCCACGTATACACTGACCCCACGCTGACATCCGGCAGTGAACCTTCTGCCGCTGTACGCCCGTAACCACGGCGACGGGGTCACGGGGCTGGGCCGGGGTCATGGGGGTTACGGGGTCACTGGGCCAGGATCACGGGGTCGGGGTCATGGGGTTACGGGGTCACTGGGCCGGGATCGCGGGGTCACTGCGCCGGTGTCACGGGGCCGGGACAGGGTCGGCGCAGATACTTACGGCCGATACACACCAACACCGTCTCGTTGTCCAGCTGGCTGGCGTGGGTAAACTCCTGCGGCTGACCTGCTGCGGTGGTGAGAAGCCAGGCGTTACCTCAGCTGAAGGAATGATCCAGAATATTCCGGATGCAGTCCAAAATGCACCAGCCACATTGCACACAGCACGATCCCAGCTAATTTAGACTTTGACGATACAGCGCGGAAACAGGCCCCGCGGCCCACCGAGTCCGTGCCGACCAGCGATCCCCGCACACTAACACTATCCTACACACACCAGGGACAATTTACAATTTTACCAAAGCCAATTAACCTACAAAACTGCGCGACTTTGGAGTGTGGGAGGAAACCGGAGCACCCGGAGAAAACCCACGCGGTCAAGGGGAGAACGTGCAAACTC
Source organism: Leucoraja erinaceus (assembly GCF_028641065.1). NCBI lineage: Eukaryota > Metazoa > Chordata > Chondrichthyes > Rajiformes > Rajidae > Leucoraja > Leucoraja erinaceus. The sequence continues at coordinate 8,464,825 of NC_073414.1, read as the reverse complement.
CGTACCGACAGCACCCCGTGGTCAGGATCAAACCTGGGTCTCTGGGGCTGTATACTTCTATCAAGGGCGCAGCGGTAGAATGGCTGCCTCACAGTGCCAAAGAACTGGGTTCGATCCCAACTACGGGTGCTGTATGTACGGAGTTTTTACTTTCTTCCTGTGACCATATGGGTTTTCTCCGAGATCTTCAGATTCTTCCTACACTCCAAAGATGTACATGTTTGCAGGTTAATTGGCTTGGTATAAATGTAAATTGTCCCCAATGTGTGTGGGATCGTGTTAGTGTGCGCGGTGCGGACTCGGTGGGTAGAAGGGCCTGTTTCCGCGCTGTATCTCAAGCCTCCCTTCAACCTCGGTGGTTCCAGAGAAAATTCCTATTCTAAATGACCAGCTATTGAATGAATGAATGAATACGTTTATTGGCCAAGTATTCACATACATAGAAACATAGAAATTAGGTGCAGGAGTAGGCCATTCGGCCCTTCGAGCCTGCACCGCCATTCAATATGATCATGGCTGATCATCCAACTCAGTATCCCGTACCTGCCTTCTCTCCATACCCTCTGATCCCCTTAGCCACAAGGGCCACATCTAACTCCCTCTTAAATATAGCCAATGAACTGGCCTCGACTACCCTCTGCGGCAGAGAGTTCCAGAGATTCACCACTCTCTGTGTGAAAAAAGTTTTTCTCATCTCGGTTTTAAAGGATTTCCCCCTTATCCTTAAGCTGTGACCCCTTGTCCTGGACTTCCCCAACATCGGGAACAATCTTCCTGCATCTAGCCTGTCCAACCCCTTAAGAATTTTGTAAGTTTCTATAAGATCCCCTCTCAATCTCCTAAATTCTAGAGAGTATAAACCAGGTCTATCCAGTCTTTCTTCATATAATAATAACAATAATTTAATAATAATAATAATAATAATAATAATAATAATTTCTTCCTTCATTATGGACTAGGCCTAGACCACTAGAAGATCTGGCAGAAATATGGTTCACTCACTGAGAGTCTCTGCAGTAACTCACCTGTCCCCAGGTCGGTGAACCAGGAAGAGGCAGAGTTGAGGTTGATGGTCTGGAACTCCAGCACCTTGTCGGAGGAACACCTGGTGCTGATCCCAATGCACACGATGGGATATTCCTGCTCCGGGACCACCAGTGCTTCGAACATCCGCAGCGGGTTGGGCAGCGGGAAGTCAAAATGCTGCAACGTAAAGAGTTCAAAATCAGCCTGAAGATCAAGATGCTGATGGTATCACCGCCCAAAGATAGACGGAGTAACTCAGCGGGACAGGCAGCATCATAGATCCTAAAGCGAAGCAAGATAGACCACTCCTGCTAAATGCAATGGGCTGACGTGTAGTACGCAACAGAGCCTTTTTTCCATCCATTTCAGTAACCCGACCCGACCCGACCCGCAGTGTAATCAACGTTGCGGGGAAACAGTTTGTGTTAATAAATTTAAATTCTGAAAATGAGGAGAAGATTTTTACCAAAGAACTTTTATTTTTACGAGGATGTTTCCGTAACCGGCTTCCGTCTCCGCACTAGTATCTTTGCTCCGCTACGGGATCTTTGGTGCGGAGACGGAAGCCGGTTACGGAAATGGGGCCGGAAATGACCCATGAATCTGCCCATGACCGTACTACGTCTTTTTCATCGAGTGATCTATCTTGCTCGCTATAGAATCTTTGGGCAGCATCTCTGGAGAGAAGGAATGGGTGACATGACAAAGATGATGCCTGTCCTGCTGAGTTAAGGGCCCGTCCCACTTTCACGACCTCTGCCGAGTTTGCCCTTGACTCATACTCGCAACATGGTCATCAGGAGGTCGTAGGTAGGCCGTAGCAGGCCGTGATGCTAGTCATAGGTACTCGTGGCATCAAGTAGGTCGGGGCGTTTTTTCTAGCCTGATGAAAAATGTCCACGAGTAAAAAAGGTTGTGAATTAGGTCGTGAAAGTGGGACAGGCCCTTAACTCAAGCATTTTGTGTCTATCTTCCTTGCTTTTAGATAGACACAAAAAGCTGCAGTAATGCAGCGGGTCAGGCAGCATCACTGGAGGGAAGGAATAGGTGACGTTTTGGGTCGAGACCTTTCTTCAGACCCTTGCTTTTCCTGGGAAGGATGGTAGAGGGTAGCGACCTCATTGAAACGTACCGAATATTAAAAGGCTTGAATAGAGTGGATGTGGAGAAGATGTTTCCACTAGTCGGAGAGTCTAGGACCTGAGGTCACAGCCTCAGAATTAATGGACGTTCCTTCAGGAAGATGAGGAGGAATTTCTTTAGACGGTGGTGAATCTGTGGAATTCTTTGCCACAGAAGGCTGTGGAGGCCAAGTTAGTGGGTATTTTTAAGGCAGAGATTGGTAGATTCTTGGTTAGTACGGGTGTCAGGGGCTATGGGGAGAAGGCAGGAGAATGGGGTTGAGAGGGAAAGATAGATCAGCCATGATTGAATGGTGGAGTGGACATGAGCTGATTGGCCTAATTCTGCGTCTATGTTCTATGACTTATGAACTGATGAAGAAAGTCAAGAATATTTTATTGTCATATATATGGAAACGGAACAATAAAACTCAGCAGCAGCGCGACAAGTTTGTAAACACACACTGAATGAGAACGTCAGATCACACACCGTGAGGGACAGACAGCAGTGAGGAGCGGCGGCGGGAACACTCACCTTAATCAGCATGAATTTCTGCATGGGCTCGTACCACTGCAAGAGAACGATGCTGGACTCCAGCGCCCCACACAGGTAGTAGCATCCTGTCGACGAGGTCCGCACTGTAGAGAGACACACACGCACACACTGGGCTCAATACCAGCCGCTTGGCACAGTGATGGGGTGGGCATCATAGTGTGGGGGTGGGGGTAGCACTCATGGTGAGGGGGGGGGGGATATATCAGTGATGGGTGTGGGGAGATCAGAGCTAGAGTGAGGGGGAGGGGGGGGGGGTTGTGGATATCACACAGTGAGGGGGGGTGGGGAATCACAGGGGGGGGGGGCGTGGGATATCACAGTGAGGGGGGGATATTTTGATTTGAATTAATTTATTGTCATTGTCTTCAATGAAGAAACAACAAAATTATTTTTCCCTTACAGTCATACAGAAAAAACACAAAACACATAACACAGTAGTCCACAATATCACCGTGAGGGGGGAAGATGAGAGCCACTGTGAGGGGTGGGATATCTGGTACAGTAAGGGGGTGTGGATATCACAGTGAGAGGGGGGAGGGGTATCACATAGTAAGGGGGGGGAGCCTGGTTTGTGTGATGGACTGGGCTACATCCACAACTCTCTGCTATTTCTTGTGGTCTTGAGCAGAGCAGTTACAAAAGCAAGTTGTGGTGTGAGATATGTCAATGTTACTGTCAAGGGTGGAGTGTATATCAGTGTTAATGTGTGCAGTGCAGATGCTGGTTTAAATCGAAGATAGACACACAAAGCTGGAGTAACTCAGTGGGACAGGCAGCATCTCTGGAGAGAAGGAATGGGTGACGTTTCGGGTCGAGACCCTAATAGACAATAGGTGCAGGAGTAGGCCATTCGGCCCTTCGAGCCAGCACCGCCATTCAATGTGATCACAGCTGATCATCCCCAATCAGTACCCCGTTCCTGCCTTTTCCCCATATCCCCTGACTCCGCTATCTTTAAGAGCCCTATCTAGCTCTCTCTTGTAAGTATCCAGAGAACCGGCCTCCACCACCCTCTGAGGCAGAGAATTCCACAGACTCACAACTATCTGTGTGAAAAAGTGTTTCCTCGTCTCCGTTCTCAATGGCTTACCCCTTATTCTTAAACTGTGTGTGGCCCCTGGTTCTGGACTCCCCCAACATCGGGAACATGTTTCCTGCCTCTAGCGTGTCCAAACTCTTAACAATCAATGAGATCTCCTCTCATCCTTCTAAACTCCAGAGTGTACAAGCCCAGCTGCTCCATTCTCTCAGCATATGACAGTCCCGCCATCCCGGGAATTAACCTTGTGAACCTAATCTCATGGTTATGTGGATTGTGGGTTAGGTCAGGGAGATTTATGATCAGATGCTTGGGCACTGGGTGAGTGGGTAGAACGTTGGGTGCAATGTGTGGGCAGAACGAGGCAGAGGTATCTTAACCAACGTACTCACCTACAGAACACTTCCTGCAGCCCTTGGTGTCTGGAATCTTACTGGATGTTACATTCCTCCTGCAGGATAACAGACACAGACAGATACATCTCAGCACAGTGCCATTAGTCCAGAGAAAGACACAAGATTCTGGTGTAACTCAGCGGGACAGACAGCATCTCTGGAGAGAAGGAATGGGTGACGTTTGGGGTCGAGGCCCTTCTTCAGAAATACTTGCCACCCCTTGACCCTTCTACTTCCCTCTGCCCCACAAACTGCCCTTTACCTTAGTTTAGTTGTATTGTTGTATATCTTTATTGTCATTTTCCTGAGTACTCACATACCCAGAGGAAACAAAAAAACGTTACTCAACCAGTGTCCATTCAGTGTGCAGTAAAAATAAATAGAAATAAAAATACATATATCATGAACAAATTAACACTCTACTAAACATCAACAGGCGTTCCGATCGGCAGCGGCACGACAGTGGCTCTGCTGCAGTGTGTCCAGGTTGGTGGTTGGTTCGCGATACTTTGGCAGGGGGCAAAGTCCGTTTATCAGTCTTATAGCCTGCGGGAAGAAGCTGAGGAGCATCCTGCTGGTTTTGCAGCTAATGCTCATGTACCTCTTCCCAGATGGCAGGATGGAGTATATGTGATGCAATGGGTGATAGGGGTCTTTGATGATAGAGATGGCTCTGTTGATACATCTCTTCCTGTATATGTCCAGCAGGAAAGGGAGTGGAGCACCAATAATCCTGCTGGCGGTCTTCACAATCTTGTCTAGTTGGTGCCGTTCGTACGCCTTGCAGCTCCCGAACCAGGAAGTGATGCCGTAGGTTAATGTGCTCTCGATTGTCCCCCTATAAAAAGTTCGTAGGAGTGTAGTGGGGAGACCTGCTTTACGTAGTCTTCGGAGAGGGTGTAGTCGCTGCTGGGCTCTCTTGATCAGTGCTGTGGTGTTGGTCGTGGACGTCAGGTCATCTGACAGGTGGAGTCCTAGGAACTTCACGCTGCTGACCCAGTTTAGTTTATATCAACGGGACGATGGTGGAAAGGGTCAAGAACTTCAAATTCCTGGGCGTGCATATTTCCGAAGATCTTTCCTGGTCCGAGAACACTGATGCAATTATCAAGAAAGCACATCAGCGCCTCTACTTCCTGAGAAGATTACGGAGAGTCGGTTTGTCAAGGAGGACTCTCTCGAACGTCTACAGGTGCACAGTAGAGAGAATGCTGACCGGTTGCATCGTGGCTTGGTTCGGCAACTTGAGCGCCCAGGAGCGGAAAAGGATGCAGAAAGTTGTGACCACTGCCCAGTCCATCATCGGCTCTGACCTCCCCACCATCGAGGGGATCTATCGCAGTCGCTGCCTCAAAAAGGCTGGCAGTATCATCAAGGACCCACACCATCCTGGCCACGCACTCATCTCTCCGTGGCCATCGGGAAGAAAGTACAGAAGCTTGAAATCGGGAACATCCAGGTTCAGGAATAGCTGCTTCCCCACAGCCATCAGGCTATCAAACAAACTCTGTACAATAACAGCCTATTATTACTATTGCTCTTTATCTGTTTATTTATTGTGTATATATATGGTCTATGGTATATAGACACGCTAAACTTTTATCTCCTGTTCTGTATTTATGCTTCCAATATTCTGTTGTGCTGAAGCAAAGCAAGAATTTCATTATCCTATCTGGGACACATGACAATAAACTCACTTGACTCGTGAGCAGAAACAGGTACTTTGACCCACAGAGTCCAGTCCAACCAGCGATCCCATTACACTGGCACGATCCTAACACCAAGGACAATTTTACCAAGGCTGATTAACCGATGTTCCTGATGTTGGGGGAGTCCAGAACCAGGGTTCCCACAGTTTAAGAATAAGGGGTCGGCCATTTAGAACGGAGATGAGGAAAAACCTTTTCACCCAGAGTGTTGTGAATCTGTGGAATTCGCTGCCTCAGAAGGCAGTGGAGGCCAATTCTCTGGATGCTTTCAAGAGAGAGTTAGATTGAGCTCTTAAAGTTTGCAGAATCAAGGGATATGGTGAAAATGCAGGAACGGGGTACTGACTGTGGATGATCAGTCATGATCACATTGAATGGCGGTGCTGGCTCAAAGGGCCGAATGGCCTACTCCTGCACCTATTGTCTATTTACAAAACACGTAGGTTTTTGGAATATGGGAGGAAACCTGAGCTCGCCAGAGAAAACCCACAAGGTCATGGGGAAAACGTACAAACTCCCTGCAAACATCACCCGTAGTCAGGATTGAACCCGGGTAATTGGTGGTCAGCATGGACATGGTGGGCCGAAGGGCCTGTTTCTGTGCAGGTTTGTAGGTTAGTTTAGCTCAGTTTTAGTTTAGTTTAGAGATATAGCACGGAAACAGGCCCTTCGGCCCACCGGGTCCGCGCCGACCAGCGATCCCCGCACACTAACACTATCCTACACACACCCACTAGGAACAATTTTTACATTTACCAAGCCAATTAACCTACACACCTGCACGTCTTTGGAGTGTGGGAGGAAACCGAAGATCTCGGAGAAAACCCACGCAGGTCACAGGGAGAACGTGCAAACTCCCTACAGACAGCACCCGTAGTCAGGATCGAACCCGGGTCTCCAGCGCTGTGAGGCAGCAACTCTACCACTGCACCACCATGACCGCCCCCCAGACAATTGGCTTTGGTAAAATTGTAAATTGTCCCTACTATGTGTAGGATAATGTTAGTGTACGGAGATTGCAAACTCGATGGGCTGAAGGGCCTGCTGCATCTGTAGACTAAACTAAATTAAACTCAGCGGATCTTCAGACTGAGTCCGGGAAAGGGTCCCAACCCAATTTGCAGATAGAAACATAGGAACATAGAAAATAGGTGCAGGAGTAGGCCATTCGGCCCTTCGAGCCTGCACCGCCATTCAATATGATCATGGCTGATCATCCAACTCAGTATCCCATCCCTGCCTTCTCTCCATACCCCCTGATCCCTATAGCCACAAGGGCCACATCTAACTCCCTCTTAAATATAGCCAATGAACTGGCCTCAACTACCTTCTGTGGCAGAGAATTCCACAGATTCCACTCTCTGTGTAAAAAATGATTTTCTCATCTCGGTCCTAAAAGATTTCCCTCTTATCCTTAAACTGTGACCCCTAGTTCTGGACTTCCCCAACATCGGGAATAATCTTCGGGCATCTAGCCTGTCCAACCCCTTAAGAATTTTGTAAGTTTCTATAAAATCTTCTAAATTCTAGCGAGTACAAGCCGAGTCTATCCAGTCTTTCTTCATATGAAAGTCCTGCCATCTCAGGAATCAGTCTGGTGAACCTTCTCTGTACTCCTTCTATGGCAAGAATGTCTTTCCTCAGATTAGGAGACCAAAACTGTACGCAATGCACCAGGTGTGGTCTCACCAAGACCCTGTACAACTGCAGTAGAACCTCCCTGCTTTTATACTCAAATCCTATTGCTATGAATGCTAACATACCATTCACTTTCTTCACTGCCTGCTGCACCTGCATGCCTATTTTCAATGACTGGTGTACCATGACACCCAAGTCTCGTTGCATCTCCCCTTTTCCTAATCGGCCACCATTCAGATAATAGTCTACTTTCCTGTTTTTGTCACCAAAGTGGGTAACCTCACATTTTTCCACATTATACTGCATCTGCCATGCATTTGCCCACTCACCCACATTATACTGCATCTGCCATGCATTTGCCCACTCACCCACATTATACTGCATCTGCCATGCATTTGCCCACTCACCCAACCTATCCAAGTCACCTTGCAGCCTCCTAGCATCCTCCTCACAGCTAACACTGCCCCCTAGCTTCGTGTCATCCGCAAACTTGGAGATGTTGCATTCAATTCCCTTGGAGATATTGTGCGGAAACAGGTCCTTCGGCCCATCGAGTCCATGCCGACCATACACTAGCACAATCCTGCACCCCAGGGATAATTTGACAATTGTACCCCAGCCAATGAACCTACAAATGTACGTCTTTGGAATATGGGAGGAAACGGGAGCACCTGGAGAAAACCCACCAGGTCACAGGGAGAACGTTCATACAGACAGCAGCCGAGGTCAAGATTGAAGTCTGGCGCTGTAAGGCAACGTGGCTCAGCCTTACCTGGGTAGTAGTAATCGATGTGTTGTAATGTGGACCATGGACCTCTGTTCCTTCTTGGCCTGTTCGTACAGCCCCAACAAGCTGTGTGAGTGTAACTGTAGAGCTTTCCCTGCAAGAACAACCAGGACTAGTTAACCACGACACAGAAGCTCAGACAAAGGACAGTCCGATCCCTTCACACACCCGCTCCAAGCCAAGGGGTCCGAGCACCACCAATAACTGTGGCTGTGCTTAGACTCGGTTATTTCTGACGTCTTCCCTTAAACACCGATTGTATATGGCAGACTGAAGAAGGCTCTCGGCCCGAAACGTCGCCTATTTCCTTCGCTCCACAGATGCTGACTCACCCGTTGAGTTTCTCCAGCATTTTTGTCTAACTTCGATTTTTCCAGCGTCTGCAGTTCCTTCTTAAACACTGATACTTTGTTTATTTAGTTTAGAGATACAGCACGGAAACAGGCCCTTCGGCCCACCGGTCCAGCGGGTAGAGCTGCTAACTCACAGCGCCAGAGACCCAGGTTCGATTCTGACCCGTGGCCCTGTCTGTGTGGAGTTTGCATGTTCTCCCTGTCTATTTGTGTTGGATTTCTCCCCCCCGTTTCCAAAGCTGTGCAGATTAGAAGGTGTGGTGGGGGGGGGGGGGGGGGGGGGGGGGGGAACAACCGGGGTGGGGGTAATTGTTGGAATGTGGGGAGATTTAGAGGCATTAGTATAAATTGTGCTTGATAGCTTGTGCAGACTCAGTGGGCTGAAGGGCCTGTTTCCATAACTTATGGAACCTAGTTGACCTACTTTAGTTTAGTTTATTGTCACGTGTACCAAGGTATCGTGAAAAGCTTTCAGTTTAGTTTAGAGATACTGCGCGGGATCAGGCCCTTCGGCCCATCGAGTCCCCGCCAACCAGCGATCCCCGCACACTAACACTATCCTACACACACTTGGAACAATTCACATGCTTGATCAATGGTGTTTTATCATTAATGTTTTTATTATTATTCATGTTTAGTGTTTTCGGAGTCATTCGTAACTGTCACTGTATGTCATGTTGTTACTTGTGAGCGGAGCACCAAGGCAAATTCCTTGTATGGGGATCCTGTAGATAGGGTGAACTGTTTTAAATATCTGGGAGTCCACATCTCTGAGGATATGACATGGGCATCACACACCGCAGCACTCGTGAGTAAGGCAAGGCAGCGCCTTTACCACCTCAGGCAATTGAGGAAATTCAGAGTGTCTCCGAGGATCCTCCAGTGCTTCTACGCAGCGGCGGTGGAAAACATCTTGTCCGGGAACATTACCATCTGGTTTGGGAATTGCTCTGCCAAGGACAAGAAGGCTCTGCAGAGAGTAGTGCGTTCGGCCGAACGCACTATGGGAACTTCACTCGCCCCCCTGCAGGAACTATACAACAGGAGGTGCAACTCCAGAGCAAATAAAATCATGGGAGACCCCTTCCACCCCTGCAACGGACTGTTCCAGCTGCTACGGTCAGGCAAACGCCTCCGTTGCCATGTGGTGAGAATGGAGAGGTTGAGAAGGAGTTTCTTCCCAGAGGCAATTCGGACTGTAAACGCCTATCTCACCAGGGACTAACTCTACTGAACGTTTTTCCTTCCATTATTTATTATGTAAAAGAATATGTGTGTTATGATTGTGTTTATAGTTTGTTTGGTTGTTTTGTTGTTTGTCTTTTGCACAAAAGTCCACGAGCATTGCCACTTTCATTTCACTGCACATCTCGTATGTGTATGTGACAAATAAACTTGACTTGACTTGACTTGTATGTGAATACTTGGCCAATAAACGCACTGACTTACTTACATATTCCAAGCCAATTAATCTACACACCTGCACGTCTTTGGAGTGCGGGAAACTCTGGAGAGAAGGAACGGGTGACGTTTCGGGTCAAGACTGGATGAAGAATGGTTCATTGTTGGGTGAGGGGAAGGTGACAACGATCCCGGAGAAAACCCATGCAGGGTCACGGGGAGAAGGTACAAACTCCGTACAGACAGCACAGGTCTTTGGCGCTGTGAGGCAACAACTCTACCGCTTTTCTCTGTCAGCCAGAGTTGCCTGAACAGACGGAATTTCCAGCCCTGGTATGGCGGCCATGTTCCCGATCGTGATCTGATCAACCCACCCACAACTGAGAAGCTGTGGTTAGTCTGAAAGATGCGGGGGAAGTTGGAAGGATGTGCAGAACCCTCCCGGCTGCACACGCCCTTCCTACAGAGTGCGATGGTTTGCAGCAGAGACGCTCTGCTGGAGATCGCAGATAAAGGAGTTCTGGGTGCAAGATCAGTCTTACCTGAGATGCTGATTAATACATTGCTGACTATGTAAACCCAAATGCATCGTCCTGGATAGAGCTGTAAGACATGAAACAGGAGTCCAGGGTCAGTCAGTGTTACAGCGCTGTTGCTACATGCGTGCCATGCAACACATGATACAGTCACTGGTGATACACAGACACTATAGACAATAGGGGTACACATCCCCAGTAGGGGATCTGTACCCCACAGAGCCTGTGGGAGGGAACGATGTGACCCCCACAGGTCTGGTGGTGAGGGGAGATGAGATCAATAGACAATAGACAATAGGTGCAGGAGTAGGCCATTCGGCCCTTCGAGCCAGCACCGCCATTCAATGTGATCATGGCTGATTATCCCCAATCAGTACCCCGTTCCTGCCTTCTCCCCATATCCCCTGACTCCGCTATTTTTAAGAGCCCTATCTAGCCCTCTCTTGAAAGCATCCAGAGAAACTGCCTCCACCGCCCTCTGAGGCCGAGAATTCCACAGACTCACCACTCTCTGTGAGAAAAAGTGTTTCCTCATCTCCGTTCTAAATGGCTTACCCCTTATTCTTAAACTGTGTGGCCCCTGGTTCTGGACTCCCCCAACATCGGGAACATGTTTCCTGCCTCTAGCGTGTCCAAGCCCCTTAACAATCTTATATGTTTCAATGAGATACCCTCTCATCCTTCTAAACTCCAGAGTATACAAGCCCAGCTGCTCCATTCTCTCAGCATATGACAGTCCTGCCATCCCGGGAATTAACCTTGTAAACCTATGCTGCACTCCCTCAATAGCAAGAATGCCCTTCCTCAAATTAGGGGACCAAAACTGCACACAATACTCCAGGTGTGGTCTCACTAGGGCCCTGTACAACTGCAGGAGGACCTCTTTGCTCCTATATTCGATTCCTCTTGTTATAAAGCACAGAGGTGGGTGAGACAGACAGACCCAGCGCAGAGGAGATGAAAGAGGGCCTGAGCTACAGGGAGAGGTTGGGCAGTCAGTCAGTCCGTCAATTTTATTTCTATAGCACATTTAAAAGCAACTCACGTTGACCAAAGTGCTTCACATCAGAGCAGATACTAATGTGCTACATACAATGTTACACAGACCTAACAATACGTACATAAACTGTTTACAGTGCCTCAAAAACGCTCGGGAGTAGGAATAGGTTTTGAGCCTCGATTTAAAAGAGTCGATGGAGGGGGCAGTTCTGATGAGGAGAGGGATGCTGTTCCACAGTCTAGGTGCTGCAACCAAACGCGCGGTCTCAGACTTTATTCCTTGAAGCACAGGAGGCTGAGGGATTAAATTAGTGTAGAGATACAGCATGGAAACAGGCCCATCGGCACACGATGACCATCGATCACCCGTTCACACTATTTCCATGTTATCACCAATCACTATGTCGGCAGATAGACTACACATGATTACAATCAAGCTGTCCACAGTGTACAGATGTCAGATAAAGGGAATAACGTTTAGTGCAAGATATAGCATGGTATAGTCCGATTAAAGATAGTCCGAGGGTCTCCAATTTGGTAGATAGGACGGCTCTGTGGTTGTGGTAGGATGGTTCATAGAAACATAGAAACATAGAAATTAGTTGCAGGAGGCCCTTTGAGCCTGCTCCGCCATTCATGGCTGATCATCCAACTCAGTATCCCGTACCTGCCTTCTCTCCATATCCTCTGATCCCCTTAGCCACAAGGGCCACATCTAACTCCCTCTTAAATATAGCCAATGAACTGGCCTCGACTACCCTCTGTGGTAGAGAATTCCAGAGATTCACCACTCTCTGTGTGAAAAAAGTTCTTCTCATCTCGGTCTTAAAGGATTTCCCCCTTATCCTTAAACTGTGACCCCTTGTCCTGGACTTCCCCAACATCGGGAGCAATCTTCCTGCATCTAGCCTGTCCAACCCCTTAAGAATTTTGTAAGTTTCTATAAGATCCCCTCTCAATCTCCTAAATTCTAGAGAGTATAAACCAAGTCTATCCAGTCTTTCTTCATAAGACAGTCCTGACATCCCAGGAATCAGTCTGGTGAACCTTCTCTGCACTCCCTCTATGGCAACAATGTCCTTCCTCAGATTTGGAGACCAAAACTGTACACAATACTCCAGGTGTGGTCTCACCAAGACCCTGTACAACTGCAGTACAACCTCCCTGCTCCTATACTCAAATCCTTTTGCTATGAACCCATATTGCCTGCCAACAGCTGGGAGGAATTTGAATCTGGAGGTGTGCGTTTTCACACTTCTGTACCTCTTGCTTGATGGGAGAGGGGGGAAGAGGGAGTGACTGGAGGCCTTGACATACAGTGGACTTACATAAACACACATGCCCTAGATTGTCATAGATTGCACGTAACTTACATAAAGTTAATTTACGAGACACACAAAACGGAAACTTACATGACACACACTTACATTGCACACTTAAATTTGTGACGTACAGTGTAGCTAGGGTTGACAACTGTCCCGTATTAGCCGGGACATCCCGTATATTGGGCTAAATTGGTTTGTCCCGTACGGGACCACTCCTTGTCCCGTATTTGACCGCTACTAATTGGGTCAGGTTGGAGCGCTGCATCCGGCCCCGCCTCACCCGTCCCGACGTAGTGCAGCCCATGGAGTGCAGCAGCAGCAGCAGCAGCGCCTCGCCCGTGGCCCCGTCGCTCGGCAGCCCGGCCAGCTGTCCGACCTTCGAACCTTCGCTTACCGCCGACACCACCACCACCACCATCCCTCCTTCTCAAGGACCGATCATCGGTTCACGAGTTGGACGGGGCGCCAGACTTTGCACGCGGCCCCCGGGCCAAAACTACTCAGCTGGCCCGCTGGCTGGGCTTTGTGTGCAGTCCAGCACCCGGGGCCAACTCATCATCACCCAGCCACTGCCCAGTCGCTCAACGAATTGCAGTCAGGAATTTGTCCCTTATCTTGACCTTTTGTCCCTTATTCGGGAGTGAGAAAGTTGGCCACCCTAAGTGTACGTGACGTACAGTACCAGTAATCTTGGCGTACTTGACCCACATGTACATACGTCAGTAATCTTGGTCTTACCAGTTCTAATGTAGCCTCCTGCAGTTCATTGAGATTCAGGGAGTAAATCCCTTCCTCCGACCCCAGTATCAGGTGCTGGGCTGTAAAACAAAGATCGGCCGTCAACATCACTGTCAGATGCTGTCACCCAGCGGTATTTGGCAGCCCGCTGTCTCCTGATTAATTTTACTGTTGCACCTCGTTGTCACCTTCCCCTCACCCGATAATTAACCGTTGTTCCTCCAGTAGGAAGAAAGGTCACGACCCGAAACGTCACCTATTTCTTTCTCTCCAGAGATGCTGCCTGTCCCGCTGAGTTACTCCAGCGTTTTGTATCCATCTTCGGTTTAAACCAGCATCTGCAGTTCCTTCCTGCACTACACACACTAATACTGATATACCCTACAACACCCTACAATGAAAGTAACATTGACATTTTTGTGTCTATCTTCTCCAGAGATGCTGCCTGACTTGCTGAGTTACTCCAGCATTTTTGTGTCCTATCTTTGGTGTAAACCAGCATCTGGGGAATGGGGAAGTCCAGGACAAGGGGTCACAGCTTAAGGATAAGGGGGAAATCCTTTAAAACCGAGAAGAGAAGAACTTTTTTCACACAGAGAGTGGTGAATCTCTGGAACTCTCTGCTAGTTGAGGCCAGTTCATTATCTATATTCAAGAGGGAGTTAGATGTGGCCCTTGTGGCTAAAGGGGTCAGAGGGTATGGAGAGAAGGCAGGTACGGGATACTAAGTTGGATGATCAGCCATGATCATATTGAATGGCGGTGCAGGCTCGAAGGGCCGAATGGCCTACTCCTGCACCTAATTTCTATGTTTCTATGTTTCTATCTGCAGTTCCTTCCTACACACTTCTGTCCTTGGCCTAAGATAGACTCAGCGGGACTCTGGAGAGAAGGAATGGGTGACGTTTCAGATCGAGACCCTTCTTCAGACCCATTCCTTCTCTCCAGAGATGCTGCCTGTCCCGCTGAGTTACTGCAGCACTTTGTGCCTTATCTTCACTGCCATCCTTCACATTGGTTTTAAAAATTTTGAACAATAAGTGATATTTGTGAGGTAATATACAAAGGAAAACTGTGCAATGTACTTAATACATTCTTAGGTGGATAGAAATGCTGGAGAAACTCAGCGGGTGAGGCAGCATGTATGGAGCGAAGGAATAGGTGACGTTTCGGGTCGAGAATTTGCGACGTGGCGTGATCACGTATGTCAATCAAGGGTTACAACATTTTTTTGTCGCCGCTGGATTTTGAAATGTTCAAAATCTTTTGGCGATGCTGATAAGACACTGGCAGTCGCCGAAAAAAATCGCCGTGGGACATGCTTGGTTTTATCGTTAATCAAGTCTCTGTGCAAAACCTCGCTGTATCGTTAGTCAAGATTCTGTAGTTAAGACCTCGATTTACTGTTCACCAAGTTTCTGAGTAATCCCGTCATTCGAGAATATAAAAAAGTACCAAAGTCACACATGACAGATCAGCTTTGACTGGTCTTCATTTTGCACTGTACAACTGTTGCTTGCAAGATGACAATAAAGGTTAAAGGTTAAAGGTCTCCTGTCGAGCACCAGTTTGCAATGAATCGCACGTTATTTCAAACACCAACTCTGCATCATGACCTTTCCAATTTGTTCCTGCAGACAGGTACATGGAAGGTTGAGAGGGGACATGGGCTGAATGTGGGCAAATGGGATTAGCTTCAAAGGGGCACGTTTGGCAGGGAGGTTGGACCGTTTCTGTGCTGAATGCATGACTCCACGAGTCGACACCGACCAACAGCCTTTACCTCCTGTGTTGGCATGCGTCCACACTGTCACACAATGAATCTTCAAAGGACAGCCGTTGAACACTTTCTGTAATGGGACCTCCACCTGGAACACACACGCACACACACACTGGGTTACACAGCGAATAACCACACCCACACAGAGGGCCACCACGTAGTTTTGGGTGTAGGAGACACCGACTGCATAGTACACAACGCAGGGTAGTATCAATGCCCAGTGACACCGCCCCACACATGGTCACCTTTCAATTTTGCCCCCAAAACAGGGTGAACTCCCTTCACTATCTCTCCTTCCCTCTTACACATTGCTTGATCTTCCCCTCCCTCTCCCTTCCACTCCCCCCCCCTCCCTCCCTCCCCCCCCCCCCCCCCCCCCCCAACTACACAGGGTAAATCCCCACCCATCTCACCTGTTAACCGGGTGACACCCTCCCCTCCCAGTGAGCAAGTCAAAGGACAAAGGACAAAGGACATTCATTGTCACATACACCAAATGGTGTAGTGAAATTTGTCTTGCCATGCCTATCCTATGATCCATCCCACCTGCCCCCTGAGGCCAGCACTCACCTGCACCTTCTGGACCACTGGCGCTTCAGCTTCAGGTGGGACCTGGAAGACAAGACAAGTCTAAGTCACGTCTTCTTCTTGCGTATGGCGTGCACAGACTAAAGTTGTCGGACAACTTGTTGTATTCGATTCTGCACGCCGGGTTGATTGCATTCGTCGAAACAGGGCGGGCCACGTGAAGGTTGCAATCTCCCACCCCTAAGTCACGCTGCCCCCACAGAGATGTCTGGACCACCTTGTTCCTTCTGTGCGCCGACACAGAGAGAAGGCAGTGGTTGATCACGTGGAACTAGAGAGGAAATCACCGCTGGGTGTGGGGGGGAGGAGGCAGGAGATCAGCCGTGTCTGGGAAGTTGGGGAGATTTTGTTGACGCTTTTGTCCCTCAGGAGGGACTGAGATTTAAAGTGGGCTTGTGATAGGTCTAGGATGCCACAAAGTCATCTATAGGGGTAATTAGGGATGGGTAATAAATGCAAGGCGGCACGGTGGCGCAGCGGTAGAGTTGCTGCCTCACAGCGCCGGAGACCCGGGTTCGATCCCAACTCCAGGTGCTGTCTGTACGGAGTTTGTACATTCTCCCCGTGACCTGCGTGGGTTTTCGCCGAGATCTTCGGTTTCCTCCCACACTCCAAAGACATGCAGGTTTGTAATTTAATTGGCTTTGGTAAAATTGTAAATTGTCCCCAGTGTGTGTAGGATAGTGTTAGTGTGCGGGGATCGCTGTTCTTGTGCTGTACAGTATGTTTTATGTTCCTACACAATATCCATCCGTATCCCACCATTCCTTGCATATCCACGTGCCTCCCCAAAAGCCCCTTAAATACCACCAGAGACTGCACAGTTATTTATGATCCAGTTACAATCTTTTGTACTCACTAGAATTTAGAAGATTGAGGGGGGATCTTATAGAAACTTACAAAATTCTTAAGGGGTTGGACAGGCTAGATGCAGGAAGATTGCTCCCGATGTTGGGGAAGTCCAGAACAAGGGGTCACTGTTTAAGGTTAAGGGGGAAATCTTTTGGAACCGAGATGAGGAAAACATTTTTCACACAGAGAGTGGTGAATCTCTGGAATTCTCTGCCACAGAAGGTAGTTGAGGCCAGTTCATTGGCTATATTTAAGAGGGAGTTAGATGTGGCCCTTGTGGCTACAGGGATCAGGGGGTATGGAGAGAAGGCAGGTACAGGATACTGAGTTGGATGATCAGCCATGATCATATTGAATGGCGGTGCAGGCTTGAAGGGCCGAATGGCCCACTCCTGCACCTATTTTCTATGTTTCTATGTTTCTATTGATACCTCCTTTCCCTGCCTTCAAACAAATTTGTCAAAATGCAAAAATTTAGAAAATCTCGTCAAGTCAAGAGAGTTTATTGTCATGTGTCCCAGATAGGATAATAAAATTCTTGCTTGCTGCAACACAACAGAATATAGTAGTCATAAATACAGAACAGTTCAGTGTGTCTATATAGCATAGACCATATATACACACATAAATAAACAGATAAAGTGCAATAGGCTTTTATAGTTCAGAGTTTGTTTGATGGTGAGTTTAATAATCTGATGGCTGTGGGGAAGTAGCTATTCCTGAACCTGGATGTAACAGATTTCAGACTCCTGTACCTTCTACCTGATGGCAGCAGGGAGATGAGTGCGTGGTCAGATCTGAATTAAAAATAGACATTACTGGAAAGATTCATCAGGTCAGTCAGCATCTGTGGAGAGAGTAAAGGGCCTGTCCTACTTGGCAATTTTTTTCGGCGACTATCGGAGTCACAGCTACCAGCCTTGGAGGGCATGTACCACACACGGTGCCTCAGGAAGGCTGTCAGCATCCATAAAGACTCCTCACACCCTTGTAACGGACTGTTCGAACTACTTCCCTCCGGCAGACGTTACAAGGCCTTCTACGCCCGAACCTCCAGACTCAGGAACAGCTTCATTCCCAGAGCTATAGCGGCTCTGAACCGGCCCTGCTGAGTGCCCCCCACCCCCCCTGGACTGTCTCCCTTGGATGGTCACGTCACACAGACACATCTGCACTTTAGTCTGTTTGAACTGTTTTGACTGTTTTACTGTTCTTTTTCAATCCATGTTCTCGGGGTATCTAAATCTAAATCTAAATCTAAATTGTATTAGTTATTTATGTTATGACATCGGATGGAAGCTGCATACCAAATCTCGTTGCCCTTATGTGCAATGACAATAAAATATATTATTATTATTATTATTATATCAGTGTCGCCAAAATATTTTGAACATTTCAAAATCTAGTGGCGACAAAAAAAATGGTGCGACACTTGAAAAAACACCGCGCGTCAATACGTTATCAGGCCGCATATTTTTCGGTGACGTGACCTGATGCGTCAGTCGCCGAAAAAAATCGCCAAGTGGGACAGGCCCTTGAAGGTTCACCGTCCAGGACTTTGTTTCTGATGTGCCCTGAGCTGCAGTACCAGCAGGTGCCAGCAGATGGCCTGAAGACACACAACTTGAAATAGAGAACATGGAGTGATGATGTCTGAAGGTTTCGGCCCGAAACGTTGCCTATTTCCTTCGCTCCATAGATGCTGCTGCACCCTCTGAGTGTCTCCAGCTTTTTTGTGTACCATGGAGGGATGATATTTTTGCTGGAGTAACTCAGCGGGTCAGGCAGCAACTACGGATAAAAGGAAAGTGGTGAATCTCTGGAACTCTCTGCCACAGAGGGTGTGGAGGCCAGTTCTTGGCTATATTTAAGATTAGATGTGGTCCTTCTAGCAGGGGACAGAGGGTCAGGGGGCAGGTAGGGATACTGAGTTGAGATCAATGACGGCGATGTGCAGGCTCGAAGAGATATACTCCTGCACAAATTTCTAATTTTCTATGACGGGTGTGTTCAAAATCCTTCTTCAGACCGAGAGTCAAAAGGAAACAGCTGTTTGTAGCTAGATGTGATGATAAAGGAAAAGCTGTTTGCTAGTGCAACTTGGCGATTTGGGCGGGGGTGGGATGGAGAGAGAGGGAATGCAGGGGTTACTTGAAGTTAGAGAAGTCAATATTCATACCACTGGGTTGTAAGCAGACCTTTATTCAATTTAAAGAAGGCCCCCGACCAAAAACGTTGCCTATCCATGTTCTCCAGAGAGGCTGCCTGACCCGCTGAGTTACTCCAGCACTTTGTGTCTTTTTCTGCAAACAAGCATCTGCAGTTCCTAATTCCGTCTAATTTAAATTGGTGCGGCAGCACCTCTCAGAGGCAACTGGTGGAACTGCAGCTTTGCACAATGTCCTTGGGGAAGACTTCAAAACTAAGGTGGCCAGGCACTGGTGGAATCGACTTTTTTTGTAGTTTAGGAGACATTCAATCATGCGCAGAACAAAGAAGACACGGGTAGTTCCGCTGCCTTCCAGTGCCACAGACCCGGGTTCGATCCTGACTACGGGTGCTGTCCGTATCTCACGGATACGGAATGCCCGCGGTTGATCAAGCGAGCTGCTGCCTCACGGCGCCAGAGAACCGGGTTCGAATCTGACCCTGGGAGCTGTCCATGTGGAGTTTGCACGTTCTCCCTATGACCGCGTGGGTTTTGTCCGGGTGCTCCGGTTTCCGCGGGTTTGTAGGTCGATAGGATGCCCACAAATTGCAACGGGCATGTGGGGGTGAACGAGATACACATGTAGGAATGGGACTGTAGGGCCAGCATAGACTCACACTCAAGGCAGTGACGGACAAATTCTTCAGCAGAACCGGCCAAGGGTTATGGGGACAATAGACAATAGACAATAGGTGCAGGAATAGGCCATTTGGCCCTTCGAGCCAACACCACCATTCAATGTGATCATGGCTGATCATCCCCAATCAGTACCCCGTTCCTGCCTTCTCCCCATATTCCCTGACTCCGCTATCTTTAAGACCCCCATCCAGCTCTCTCTTGAAAGCATCCAGAGAACTGGCCTCCACCCTCCTCTGAGACAGAGAATTCCACAGACTCACAACTCTCTGTGAGAAAAAGTGTTTCCTCGTCTCCGTTCTAAATGGCCGACCCCTTATTCCTAAACTGTGTGGCCCCTGGTTCTACCAAGGCAGGGAAATGGGATTAGGAGGCAGAAATCAGTCATGATTGAATGACGGAGTGGACTCGATGGGCCGAATGGCCTAATTCTACTGCTACGACTTGTGAACTTCTACACTGTGCTGTAAATAACAGTCACCGTGTGACTTACCAGTCTCTCCTTCCTCTCCTTCCTCCGTGGCAGCAGTGGTGGAGTTTCTCCGGTGTCCCTGGGAAGATGGCTCGTCCACTGGCTGGGATCTG
Source organism: Leucoraja erinaceus (assembly GCF_028641065.1). Taxonomy (NCBI): domain Eukaryota; kingdom Metazoa; phylum Chordata; class Chondrichthyes; order Rajiformes; family Rajidae; genus Leucoraja; species Leucoraja erinaceus. The sequence goes on along the minus strand of NC_073414.1, from coordinate 8,444,552 downwards.
GTGGTACAGTTTACAGTTCAGTTTATTGTCACATGTACCGAGGTACAGCGTTTAGTTCAGTTTAGTTTAGAGATAGAGCGCAGAAACAGGCCCTTCGGCCCACCGGGTCCGTGCCGACCAGCGATCCCCGCACACTAAAGGGCCTGTCCCACTTGGGCGTCATTTGCGCGTCATCCTAAAAATTGGTTGGCGCGTGGTGAGGCGTGGTGAGGCGTGGTGAGGCGTGGTGAGGCGTGGTGAGGCGTGGTGAGGCGGTGAGGCGTGGTGAGGCGTGGTGAGGCGTGGTGGCGTATGCGTTGACCCGCGGTAACGCGCGGCGCCCCAGGATTTTGGGAGGCTCACAATCTTCACGCCCCACCTGCGTGACGTATCCCTTGCGCACGCTGATGTACTGGCGGCATACGTGTAGCGTGTGGTGACGCATGGTTACGCACGGTGATGCACGAACATTGCTAATTTATTATGCGCCAACGTCCGTAACCATGTGTCGCCCGTGCCCCGTCGGAGCGCCATTTGCGCGTCATTTGAGCGCCGCACCACGTGACTACCCGGGTATAAAGCGCGCGTACTTTTGAAAATTTTTCACTGAGAAAATCCTTGCCACGGAGATCGGACTCAGTACGAACGACATCGCACATGGCTCCCAAAAGAAGCAGCGCGCTCAAGAGCACTTGACACATGTCTGTCGGCGTAAATGACACGCAAATGACACCCAAGTGGGACAGGCCCTGACTATTATCCGACACACACTGGGGGAAATGTTTACATTTACCAAGCCAATTAACCTACAAACTTGCACGTCTTTGTCGTGTGGGAGGAAACCGGAGCACCTGGTGAAAACCCATACAGGTCATGGGGAGTACGTGCAAACTCCGTACAGACAGCACCCGTAGTCAGGATCGAACCCGGGTCTCAGGCGCTGTGAGGCAGCAACTCTACCGCTGTGCCACCATGACCGCCACTTGTGAAGGAGCAATAAATAGAACATAGAACTGAACAGCACCAGCACACGAGCAGGCCATTCGGCCCACAATGTCCATGCTGGACATGATGGCCAGACCAGGCCTTACCCGCCGGCACGCACCCCCCCCCACACCTCCACCCTCCCCGCGATCACGACTAACCAGTTGGTTCACCCGTACCTGAGCTGCTGACATTGATGGCGGTGTGGACTGGGCTCCTGGAGTGTCCCGCCACCGGCTTTCTAGAAGCTTCCAGAGGGCCGCTGGAGCAGCGGACCAGCGAGGCCCGTAGCACCCGGCACGCGGGCCGGCGAATCACCGTGGAAACCTTCTCCTCCTCCGGCAGGCTCTCCTCAGAGCTGGTCCGGAACTTGGGCTGTGCGGGGGGGGGGGGGGGGGGGGGGGGGGGGGGGGGGGGGGGGGGGGGGGGAGAGAGGAAAGGTCAGTGGTCAAGGGTCAGGCTCAGACCACCCTCCCACCTCCCACTAACCCAACGTGTTTGGCATTCCGGGCAGGGGGGGTGTGGTTGTAATTGGGATGGGGGGGGGGTGGGCGAGGATGGAAGAGGATGGTGAGGGGGTAGCAAGGTGATGGGATTGGGGAAAGGGAATGGGGGGGGAAGAGGTAGGGGTTTGGGAGGGGGAGACTGGGAGGGGGATGTAGTGGGGGTCGTGGGAGGAGAATGGGGGAGGGGA
>NC_073414.1:8432895-8435395 GCF_028641065.1 Leucoraja erinaceus | reverse complement strand
GATCCCCCCATGACCTCCGAGATCCAACGCAGGGGCAGGCAGTGAGGGTGTGTTGCCATGGCGACGGCAGTGGTCCAGGCCTCACCTTGCTCTGCAAGACCTCCTCCCTCCGCAAGGCCTCTTCATACTGGACATTGTGAACTGTAAAGGAAGTGTCAGAGAGGGTCACACACATCCTGGCTCCTGCTTAGGGTTGCCACCTGTCCTGTATTATCCGGGACATCCCCTATATATTGGGCTAAATTGGTTTAGACAATAGACAATAGACAATAGGTGCAGGAGTAGGCCATTCTGCCCTTTGAGCCAGCACCGCCATTCAATGTGATCATGGCTGATCATCCCCAATCAGTACCCCGTTCCTGCCTTCTCCCCATATCCCCTGACTCCGCTATCTTTAAGAGCCCTATCTAGCTCTCTCTTGAAAGCATCCAGAGAACCGGCCTCCACCGCCCTCTGAGGCAGAGAATTCCACAGACTCACAACTCTCTGTGAGAAAAAGTGTTTCCACGTCTCGTCTCCGTTCGAAATGGCTTACCCCTTATTCTTAAACTGTGTGGCCCTTGGTTCTGGACTCCCCCAACATCGGGAACATGTTTCCTGCCTCTAGCGTGTCCAAACCCTTAATAATCTTAAATGTTTCAATAAGATAACCTCTCATCCTTCTAAACTCCAGAGTGTACAAGCCCAGCTGCTCCATTCTCTCAGCATATGACAGTCCCACCATCCCGGAATTAACTCCTCCCGGTCGAGGGGACTGTCGGGTCGGAGCGCCGACATAGTGCAGCCCATGGAGTGCAGCACCAGCAGCAGCAGCGCCTCGCCCGTGGCCCCGTCGGTCCTCCGTCTGGTTCCACCCCCCCCCCGGCAGTTCCCCCCTCCCTCAGGTCCCCGCCATGGCCCCCGGCCCTGACTGGAGGCTGGTGTGGCTGCCACTTACGCATTATCTCCGAGCTGGTCCTGACCGCTTGTTGCTGCCGGTTGGTCGACTGAATCCTGCGGGGGACTGTGGGCGGAGGCTGCAGGAGGGCAAAGGTCACAGCGTCAGGGTCTGGGGCAAATGTGGGACGGAGGGTCATAAGGAATAGGAGGAGAATTAGACCATTCGGCCCATCAAGTTTACTCCGCCATTCAAACATGGCTGATCTATCTCTCCCTCCTAACCCCATTCTCCTGCCTTCTCCCCGTAACTCCTGACACCCGCACTAATCAAGAGGGGTGGGGTAGAAACATAGGAAATAGATGCAGAAGTAGACCATTCGGCCCTTGGAGCCAGCACCGCCATTCAATATGATCATGGCTGATCATCCAAAATCAGTACCCCGCTCCTGCTTTCTCCCCATATCCCTTGATTCTGTTAGCACCAAGAGCTATATCTAACTCTCTCTTGAAAACATCCAGTGAATCAGCCTCCACTGCCTTCTGTGGCAGAGAATTCCACAGATTCACAACTCTTTGGGTGAAAATGTTTTTCCTCGTCTCAGTCCTAAATGGCCGACCCCTTATTCTTAAACTGTGACCCCTGGTTCTGGACTCCCCCAACATCGGGACCATTTTTCCTGCATCTAGTGTGTCCAATCCTCTAAGAATTTTATATGTTTCTATAAGATTCCCTCTAATACTTTGGATGGGGGGTAAAATTGTGTAATTTGTGTAAACAGTATTGTATGTAAGTATAGCCGCCGAGACTGTCGGATGGAGTTTTGTAAGGGTCATGCATTGAATATATTTATTTCTCGAAATTAATTAATTAATCAACTCTTAAAGTCTATTTTTGAAATTAAAAATAACCTCAACACGCCATCCCAGTAGGTGGGGGAATATTTAGCCTCCAATCCCAGTCAGAGTTGGAAACCTCACTACGTAGTCCCAGTAGGTGAGAGACTTTAACATACCATCCCAACAGAAAGGAAAGCCTTATGACACTCCCAGCTGGATGGGAGGCTTCAGCATGCAATCCCAGTAGGTGAGAAACCTTAACAGGCAATCTTAGCTGGATCTTTGGGCCGAATGGCCTACTCCTGCACCTATTCTTCCATGTTTCTTACATCCAATCCCAGTCTGAGTTAAAAACCGCAACACACAGTCTTAATAAGTGGGAGAGACTTCTTCTTTCTTCGGTTTAAAGCAGCATCTGCAGTTCCTTCCTGCACAGGAGAGTATAGCCCACAGTGCCAGTCGGGGATGTGTACCCCGCAGAGTCTGTGGGAGGGAACAACGTGATCCCCACAGGTGTGGTGGTGAGGGGAGACGTGAGACCCCCCCCTCCAACCCCCCCATGTAGCAGCGCCTCCCCCTGGCCTCAGAGCGGTGGTTCACGCGCCACTACCTCAATCTCCGTCTCATCCTCGTCCACCTCCCCCAGGCTGGAGTGCTTCTCTGGGTTACGAAGCTTGTCGATCAGCTCGTGCACCAAGGCACGGCTCAGGCCCGACTGTGACACAAACTGGTGCTGCACGGGGGGGGGGAGAGGGGAGAAAAGAGCAGCAGGGGTGGGGGGGGG
>NC_073414.1:8345395-8422895 GCF_028641065.1 Leucoraja erinaceus | reverse complement strand
CCTATCTTCTCCGTGGCCCCCACGGGTCCATGAACCAGTAGAAACGTCCCCCCCCCCCCCCGGCCTATCCAAGTCTCCCACACTTCCCAAGCCTAGACCAGTCCCAGTCCCACCACATACCAATACGGCGTTCCGATGAAGGACATTCTCCGGGCAAACGTGGCCGTAATTTGTGCTGAAATCCCAAAATCAGCTGGAAAGCAGAGAGAGAGAGTGAGGGAGAGTGAGAGAGAGAAGAACACACATTGGGAACAGGAGGCATCACGTTGTGTAGGAAGGAACTGCAGATGCTGGTTTACACTGAAGATAGACACAAAACACTGGAGTAAAGGGCCTGTCCCATGAGCATGCGACCTGCATGCGGCGAGCGCGACCAAACCGGAAGCGGGGGCCGCGTGGAGGTGGAGTGAGTGACGTGAAGTTCGAGCGAAGTCCGCGGGAAGTTCGCACGTGACGTACGGCATCGAGACACTGCGCACGCCCGTCAAGACGCTGCGTATGGCATCGAGGCGGCTGCGGGCTGGCAAGCCGTTGCCACGTGGAATGTTTGAACACGGTCAGTTTTTCGGAGCCCGGCGATTTCGGGACCAGCTCTGCACAACTCCATACGGCTCCGGCGATCGAAGTGGGACCGGCCCCGCGAGGCCGTACGGCTCAAGCGACCACGTTAGGTTGCGCTTGCCGCATGGAGTCACATGCTCGTGGGACAGGGCCTTAACTCAGCGGCTCAGGCAGGCTGCATCTCTGGAGAGAAGGAATGGGTGACGTTTCGGATCGGTCTCACTGAGGCAGCAACTCTACCACTGCACCATGGCACTTTCCGAAGCAGCCTCCTGTTATACAAAATTATAGCACTCACAGCACCAGAGACTCGAGTTTGATCCTGACTACGGGTGCTGTCTGTACGGAGTTTGCACGTTCTCCCCGTGACCCGCGTGGGTTTTCTCCGAGTTCTTCGGTTTCCCCTCACACTCCAAAGACGTGCAGGTTTGTAGGTTAATTGGCTTGGTGTGAATGTTAATTGTCTGTAGGATAGTGTTAGTGTGCGGGGATCGCTGGTCGGTGCGGACTAGGTGGGCCGAAGGGGCTGTATCTCTAAACTAAACCAAACTGAGCCAAGCTAAACGAAGGATAAAAAAGCCATTTGGGAAGATGCAGAGAGCGAGTAGCCAGCACTGAGAGTCTAGTGAAGGGCCTGTCCCACTTGGGTGTCATTTGCGTGTAATTTGCGTGACATCATTTACTCGTCACGACACGTGTGTCCAGACGCGCACGTGACGCGCGCATTACGTGCGGTCACGTATGTGCGCATCATGTGCACGCATCACGTGTGGTCCGGATATAGGCGGTCACGTGCAGCATCCCAGGATTTTGTGATGTTCAAATTCTCCGCGCACTATCTGCAAATCAGGCCCAAGTGGGACAGGCCCTGGACTCACCTAGTTTCACATCGCCGTTGTCATTGATGAGAATGTTTGCGCCCTGCGGTGGAAAGATAACACGATAACTTTAAACAAACAAGGACTGATCTCCCCCGTGTCACAATCACATTCTTAACCATTTAGACACCAGTGCGTGTATAGGTGAACAAAATACTGTATGTGGTATGTACCTTTGTTAGGTTCCTAATCACGAGCTCAACAAATTGTGTCTGCTTCATGACCCCCAGCAAAGCCCCAAACCACCCCCCATAGGGGGTCACGACCCCCAGGTTAAGAACCACTGACATAGACCCTGACGCACCCCACTCAATTTTGTTCCGTCAACTATCACAGTAGTTACGCCACTGTCCCACTTAGGAAACCTGAACGGAAACCTCTGGAGACTTTGCGCCCCACCCAAGGTTTCCGTGCAGTTCCCGGAGGTTGCCACAGGTTGCAGGTAGTGGAAGCAGGTAGGGAGACTGACAAAAACCTCCGGGAACCGCACGGAAACCTTGGGTGGGGCGCAAAGTCTCCAGAGGTTTCCGTTCAGGTTTCCTAAGTGGGACAGGGGCATTACACATTCTGATTGCCGGCTGGTACAGCAGAAGTATGTTTTGAAATCATATATTAACTCTTAGCTTGGCCAGGAATGGGCAGTTTGATATCAATGTATAAAAGATGGTGCTGATATATCTTACCTTAATATCTCGGTGTATCTTCCCCTGATTGTGTAAATATTCCAAACCCTAAAAGTAAACAAAGTAAGGAAAGATTTGAACCAAGGGTTTAGTTTGGTCTAGTTTCGTTTTCATATAGAGATAAAGCATGGAAACAGGCCCTTCAGCCCTCTGAATAGAATAGAATAGAATAGAATAGAATAGAATAGAATAGAATAGAATGCCTTTCATTGTCATTCAAACAGACAAGGTTTGAACGAAATTTCATTCCTACAGTCATGACATTACAAAAATAAACAAGACACACACTTAACACAATTTACACAAACATCCATCACAGTGAGTCTCCAACATCTCCTCACTGTGATGGAAGGCAAACTCTTATCTCTTCCCTTTGTTTTTCTCCCGTGGTCCCAGCAGTCCAACTGCAGCGTCGAGGCGACTGGGGCTCCCGATGTTAAAGCCCCCGGCGGGCGATGGTAAATCCCGCGGCCGTCTAAGCCGCGCCGGGCGATGTTAGGCCCCGCTCCGAGTAATTTAACCCACGATTCTGGCCGGAGAAGTTGCCGTTGCAGGAGCTCCGAAAAGCGGTCTCCCACCAGGGACCCGCGAGCTCCCGATGTTCACCGGGCCTGCGGGTGGAGTCTCCGAAGCTCCGAAGTTGGGTCGCAGCCGCGCGCCACCACAGCTCCTCCCCGCTCCGAAGTTGGCCAACTCCGCGACTGGAGCCCTCAGGTTGGAGCCTGCACCGCCATTCAATATGATCATGGCTGATCATCCAACTCAGTATCCTGTACCGAAGTTGGCCGGCTCCACGATGTTAGGCCCAACTACACCGGAAAAAGTCGTGTCCTCGTACAGGGAAGAGATTAAATGGTTTCCCCCATCACCCCCCCCCCCCCCCCCCCCCCCCCCCCACATATAGACAGCTAAAAAATAATCCGCTAATCCACGCCGACTAGCGATCACCCATTCACACTATGGCAGGCACCGGTTATTGATTGGGAACAATCAGCCATGATCACAATTAATGGCGGTGCTGGCTGCGAAGGGCCGAATGGCCTCCCCCTGCACCTATTTTCTATGTTTCTATGTTCCTATCCCACTTTCCCATCCGCTCCCTACACACTAGGGGCAATGTTACAGAGGGCCAATAGACCTACAAACCCGCGCGACTTTGGAGTGTCGGAGGAAGCCGCAGCACCCGGAGGAAATCCTAGCAGTCACTGGTAAATCATGCAAACTCCACACAGACAGCACCCGAAGTCAGGATCGTACCGGGGACTCCGACACTCTGAGGCAGCAGCTCCACTGAGATGGATGTTCCTTAATCCTCAAAGGTTCAAAGGTTCATTTATTGTCAGATACACCAATTGGTGTAGTGAAATTCGAGTTGCCATGGCAGCACATTAATAAGAATACAACATAACATTATAAATGAATTTAACATCAAACATAAACACATCCCCCCACAATGGTTCCCCCTGTGAGGGAAGGCACAAAGTCCAGTCCCCATCCCCTTGTCCTCCCATCAGTTTAGTTTATTGATTGTTTAGAGATTCAGCGCGGAAACAGGCCCTTCGGCCCACTGAGTCCATGCCGACCTGCGATCCCAGCACATGTGGATAAATGTGAGGTTATCCATTTTGGTGGCAAAAACGGGAAAGCAGACTATTATCTAAATGGTGGTCGACTAGGAAAAGGGGAGATGCAGCGAGACCTGGGTGTCATGGTACACCAGTCATTGAAAGTAGGCATGCAGGTGCAGCAGGCAGTGAAGAAAGCGAATGGTATGTTAGCTTTCATAGCAAAAGGATTTGAGTATAGGAGCAGGGAGGTTCTACTGCAGTTGTACAGGGTCTTGGTGAGACCACACCTGGAGTATTGCGTACAGTTTTGGTCTCCAAATCTGAGGAAGGACATTATTGCCATAGAGGGAGTGCAGAGAAGGTTCACCAGACTGATTCCTGGGATGTCAGGACTGTCTTATGAAGAAAGACTGGATAGACTTGGTTTATACTCTCTAGAATTTAGGAGATTGAGAGGGGATCTTATAGAAACTTACAAAATTCTTAAGGGGTTGGACAGGCTAGATGCAGGAAGATTGCTCCCGATGTTGGGGAAGTCCAGGACAAGGGGTCACAGCTTAAGGCTAAGAGGGAAATCCTTTAAAACCGAGATGAGAAGAACTTTTTTCACACAGAGAGTGGTGAATCTCTGGAACTCTCTGCCGCAGAGGGTAGTCGAGGCCAGTTCATTGGCTATATTTAAGAGGGAGTTAGATGTGGGCCCTTGTGGCTAAGGGGATCAGAGGGTATGGAGAGAAGGCAGGTACGGGATACTGAGTTGGATGATCAGCCATGATCATATTGAATGGCGGTGCAGGCTCGAAGGGCCGAATGGCCTACTCCTGCACCTAATTTCTATGTTTCTATAAACACTATCCTACACACACTGAGCTAATCTACTTACAAACCTGTACGTCTTTGGAGTGTGGGAGGAAACCAAAGGTCTCGGAGGAAACCCACGCAGGTCACGGGGAGAAGGGAATAAGGAAGTTCACCAAAGTCCAGCCCGTTATGTGCCTATTAATAAACGTGATTAAAATACACGCTGTTGCTGGTCATTGTCACATTTCTGTGTGGGAGGCAGGCACAGGCGGGGGAAACCAGGAGCTGAGATTAGACCAAAGGAGGTGTCTGTTGTAGGCAGCTGTCGTGTCAAGGGTCAAGGGAGTCAAGAGTCAAGGGTCAAGTCAAGATACAAGGGTCAAGGGTCAAGACAAAGCTCAAGATGTCAAGAGTGTTTTATTGTCATATATCCCAGATAGAACAATGTCTTGAGTAGGGAGCAACTGCCCACTATGCCAACGTCTGAAGAAGGGTTTCGTCCCAAAACGTTGCCTATTTCCTCCGCTCCATAGATGCTGCTGCACCCGCTGAGTTTCTCCAGCAATTTTGTGTACTGTGCCTACTATGTTCTGTTGTGCTGAAGCAAAGCAAGAATTTCAATTGTGCTATCAGGGACACATGACAATAAACTCTCTTGAATCTTGAATCTTGCAGATGCTGGTTTAAACCAAAGATAGACACAAAACGCTGGAGTAACTCAGCGGGACAGGCAGCATCTCTGGAGAGGAGGAATGCGTGATGTTCTGGGTCGGGACCCTTCTTCAGATAGAACAATGTCTTGAAATGTTAAAGCCGTCCATTCCCCCCCCCCCCCCCAACCCCCCTCACCTGTAGCGTTTCCCTGCTGATGTAGGCGATCTGGAGCTCGGACAGCGGGCCAGTGACTGTGGAAGAGAGAATGGAGAAGGTTAACCTGGTTACCTGCCCGCTGGGAACAGGCCCTGGGAAAGCAAGGGCTACTTGAACACATCTATTGTAGTGTCAATAGACAACAGGTGCAGGAGTAGGCCATTCGGCCCTTCGAGCCAGCACCGCCATTCAATGTGATCATGGCTGATCATAGATATAGATAGATATGCCATTTATTGTCACTATACATGTACAGTGAAACTGAAAGCTGCTCGTACTCAGTGCATACATACAATTTTACACAAAAAACAAGAAACAGAAAAACAAAACAGAAGGGAGATGGGGGGGGGGGAATAGGTGCACAAATTCTACGGCGCTACATACATATATACATATATACAGATGGAAGTCCGGGTTGGGCGGTGTAGTCAGTGCATGTGTGGATTTGAATTTATGGTAGATATAATTCTCGGAAAGCAACTATTCCTGAGTCTGTTTGTCCTGGATTTGATGCACCTATAGCGCCTTCCAGAGGGCAGCAGGTCGAACAGTCCAAACGCAGGATGGGAGCTGTCTTTGGTGATCTTCTTTGCCCTGCTAAGGCAGCGGGAGGTGTAGATGTCCATCAGGGAGGGGAGAGGGCAACCAATGATCCTCTGCGCTGTCCTGGTTACCCTCTGAAGCCTCTCCCTGTCTGCCATGGTGCAGCTGCCATACCATGCTGTAATGCAGTATGTCAGCAGGCTCTCGATGGACGAGCGGTAGCCTGCTGACATACTGCATTACAGCATGGTATGGCAGCTGCACCATGGCAGACAGGGAGAGGCTTCAGAGGGTAACCAGGACAGCGCAGAGGATCATTGGTTGCCCTCTCCCCTCCCTGATGGACATCTACACCTCCCGCTGCCTTAGCAGGGCAAAGAAGATCACCAAAGACAGCTCCCATCCTGCGTTTGGACTGTTCGACCTGCTGCCCTCTGGAAGGCGCTATAGGTGCATCAAATCCAGGACAAACAGACTCAGGAATAGTTGCTTCCCGAGAATTATATCTACCATAAATTCAAATCCACACATGCACTGACTACACCGCCCAACCCGGACTTCCATCTGTATATATGTATATATGTATGTAGCGCCGTAGAATTTGTGCACCTATTCCCCCCCCCCCCATCTCCCTTCTGTTTTGTTTTTCTGTTTCTTGTTTTCCCCAATCAGTACCCCGTTCCTGTCTTCTCCACATATCCCCTGACTCCGCTATCTTTAAGGGGAGTATCTAGCTCTCTCTTGAAAGCATCCAGAGAATTCCACAGACTCACCACTCTCTATGAGTAAAAGTGTTTCCTCGTCTCTGTTCTAAATGGCTTGCTCCTTATTCTTAAACTGTGGCCCCTTGTTCTGGACTCCCCCAACATCGGGAACATGTTTCCTGCCTCTAGTGTGTCCAAATCCTTAACAATCTTATATGTTTCAATGAGATACCCTCTCATCCTTCTAAACTCCAGAGTGTACAAGCCCAGCTGCTCCATTCTCTCACCATGACAGTCCCGCCATCCCGGGAATTAACCTTGTAAACCTACGTTGCACTCCCTCAATAGCAAGAATGTCCTTCCTCAAATTAGGGGACCAAAACTGTACACAATACTCCAGGTGTGGTCTCACTAGGTCTCTGTACAACTGCAGAAGGACCTTTTTGCTCCTATACTCAACTCCTCTAAGAAACATAGAAACAGAGAAAATAGGTGCAGGAGGTGGCCATTCGGCCCTTCGAGCCAGCACCGCCATTCATTGTGATCATGGCTGATCGTCCCCTATCAATAACCCGTGCCTGCCTTCTCCCCATATCCCTTGACTCCACTAGCCCCTAGAGCTCGATCTAACTCTCTGTTAAATCCATCCAGTGACTTGGCCTCCACTGCCCTCTGTGGCAGGGAATTCTATAAGTTCACAACTCTCTGGGTGAAAAAGTTTTTTCTCACCTCAGTCTTAAATGTCCTCCCCTTTATTCTAAAACTGTGGCCCCTGGTTCTGGACTCGCCCAACATTGGGAACATTTTTCCTGCATCTAGCTTGTCCAGTCCTTTTATAATTTTATATTTTTACTAGACCAAGTGCAGACCCGTTGGGTCTGCTCCCCCAATGGTGTGATTCCCCCAACCCAATATTCCACCATGCACCCGTCTCCTCCAATGGAACTGAAGCCGTTGCCAAATGTAAGTTTCCAGCACTTCCCTGACTCCCTCAATTGCACCTCCCCTGCCTGCTGCAGCAGTGAAAAGTTCAGTGTTCCTGTCTTGCAACTTTGTTTCGAAGTGTGTTGGAAGCTGATAGGAAGGAGCAGCCGTCAACGAATCAAAAGGCAGGAAGGGATCCGTACTGCAGGCGGACGGCGGATGGATTTGAGTTTTATATATTAATAGATAGATATTCATATTTTATCTCATTATAAAGGCCAACATGCCATTCACTTTCATCACTGCCTGCTGTACCTGCATGCTTACTTTCATAGACTGATGAACAAGGACCCCCAGATCCATGTTGCCTGCATGGAGCGTGTCACCTTTGACAGACATTTGATTCTTTTGAAACCTCTTTTTTTGTTTTTGTGTTAAAGCCGGCAGCCCCCTCAGTTCAGTTCATGTTTGTTAATTTTAGAAGTGTGAACTTTGTCCCAGCTAACTAGAGGAAGAGAGGTGACAGTTGTGAAACCACAGAGACAGTGGATGTGGAGACTGACCACCACACATACAACCTGACTCAGTGCCTGCGGGTCAGTGCAGTCTCTGCGGTCACATGTGCGGCATGGTGGCACAGCGGTAGAGTTGGTGCCTCACAGACCCGGGTTCCATCCTGACTACGGGTGCTGTCTGTACGGAGTTTGCACGTTCCCCCCCTGACCTGTGTGGGCTTTCTCCGGGTGCTCCGGTTTCCTCCCACACTCCGCAGACGTGCAGGTTAGTAGGTTAATTGGCTTTGGTATAAATTGTAAATTGTCCCAAGTGTGCGTGTGTGTGTGTGTAGGATAGTGCTAGTGTGCGGGGATCGCTGGTCGGCACGGACTCGGTGGGCCGAAGGGCCTGTTTCTACAATGTATCTCTAAATTAAATATCTTGAATTCGTCAGAGCAGATCAGGAGGAACTGAGACAGTTATAGCCCTGTCCCACTGTACGAGTTCATTCCAAGAGCTCTCCCGAGTTTGCCCTTATTCAAACTCGGAGATTTACGGTAATGGCCACTCGTCGGTACTCGGGGCTCTCGTGGACATTTTTCAACATGTTGAAAAATCTTCACGAGTCTTCCCGTGCTTACCTGCCGTTAGCGAGTCTTCCCGAGTACCTGACGTTAGCGTTACGAGCTGCTCGTCCCCGAGCTCCGACGTACCCGCTACGTACATTCTCCGTGCTTACCACGAGTTTGATTTTTTTTAAACTCGGGAGAGTTCTTGGAATGAACTCGTACCGTGGGACAGGGCTATTAACCTGCGTCGCAGAGATGCCTGGCTAGGGCGCCATCTTATACATAGTACAACCTGACCAGTCTGAAGAAGGGTCTCGACCCAAAACGTCACCCATTCCTTCTCTCCAGAGACGCTGCCTGTCACGCTGAGTTACTCCAGCTTATCGTGTCTACCTTTGTATGACCTGATCTGTTGGGATGTTTAAGAAAGAACTGCAGATGCTGGAAAAATCGAAGGTAGACAAAAATGCTGGAGAAACTCAGTGGGTGAGGCAGCATCTGTGGAGCGAAGGAATAGGGGATGTTTCGGGTCGAGACCCTTCTTCAGACTGATGAAGGATAGCGTGCAGAATCTAGATAGCATGCAAAATGAAACGAAAGTGGATGCGTGGGCACTGATGTGAAACTGTGTCCCCATGGGGATATCCATGCTCTATCACTCCAGATCACACTGTACTGTGTTACTGTCAGGTCAAGGCATAGCCTTGCAACTGGTATCATGTAGTCCATGTAGTCCAGTTCAACCTGGGGGACATGCTCATCCTTCATGGGCAGTCTGCTTTGGAGGACCAGGCGGAAGAGATCTTTATTAAACACGGGCTGGAAAGCCGACACAGCGACTCACTGTGGAATGCGAAAGGCCAGTCAGAACACTAAGGGTTAGGGTTAGAGTTAGAGTTAGAGTTAGAGTTAGAGTTAGAGTTAGAGTTAGAGTTAGAGTTAGAGTTAGAGTTAGAGTTAGAGTTAGAGTTAGAGTTAGAGTTAGAGTTGGGGTTGGGGTTGGGGCTGGGGTTGGGGTTGGGGGTTGGGCCTGGGGCTGGTTGGGCCTGGGGCTGGGGTTGGGGTTGGGGTTGGGGTTGGGGCTGGGGTTGGGGCTGGGGTTGGGGTTGGGGCTGGGGTTGGGGTTGGGGTTGGGGCTGGGGTTGGGGTTGGGGTTGGGGTTGGGGCTGGGGTTGGGGCTGGGGTTGGGGCTGGGGTTGGGGTTGGGGTTGGGGTTGGGGTGGGGGTGGGGTTGGGGTTGGGGTTGGGGTTGGGGTTGGGGTTGGGGCTGGGGTTGGGGCTGTTGGGGTTGGGGTTGGGGCTGGGGTTGGGGTTGGGGTTGGGGTTGGGGTTGGGGTTGGGGTTGGGGTTGGGGTTGGGGTTGGGGTTGGGGTTGGGGCTTTGGGGTTGGGGTTGGGGCTGGGGTTGGGGCTGGGGTTGGGGTTGGGGTTGGGGTTGGGGCTGGGGCTGGGGTTGGGGTGGGGGGGGGGGCTGGGGTTGGGGCTGGGGTTGGGGTTGGGGCGGGGGTTGGGGGTGGGAGCTGGGGTGGGGGTTGGGGCTGGGGTTGGGGTTGGGGCTGGGGTTGGGGCTGGGGTGGGGGTGGGGGCTGGGGTTGGGGTGGGGGCTGGGGTTGGGCCTGGGGCTGGTGTTGGGCCTGGGGTCGGGGTTGGGGTTTGGGGTGGGGTTGGGGTTGGGGCTGGGGTTGGGGTTGGGGCTGGGGTTGGGGCTGGGGTTGGGGTTGGGGTTGGGGTTGGGGTTGGGGTTGGGGCTGGGGTTGGGGTTGGGCTTGGGGTTGGGGCTGGGGTTGGGGTTTTGGGGTTGGGGTTGGGGCTGGGGTTGGGGCTGGGGGTTGGGCGTGGGGTTGGGGTTGGGGGGGGGGTGGGGTTGGGGTTGGGGTTGGGGTTGGGGTTGGGGTTTGGGTTAGGGCTAGGGCTATGGTTAGGGCTAGGGCTAGGGCTAGGGATAGGGCTAGGGTTAGGGCTAGGTTTAGTGTTAGGAATAGGGACAGGGACAGGGACAGGGACAGGGACAGGGACAGGGACAGGGACAGGGACAGGGACAGGGACAGGTTTAGTGTTAGGAATAGGGATCGGGCTAGGGCTTGGGACGGGGAAAGGGATAGGGATAGGGATAGGGACAGGGATAGGGATAGGGATAGGGATAGGGATAGGGATAGGGATAGGGATAGGGATAGGGATAGGGATAGGGATAGGGATAGGGATAGGGATAGGGTTAGGGTTAGGGTAAGGCAGCATTCGGGTTAGGGTTAGGGTTAGGACTAGGGTTAGGATTAGGGCTGGGGTTAGGGTTAGGGTTAGGCAGCAACTGGACTGCCGCGCCACCGTGCACCGTGGCACATTACAGCGGTGTGATTTTCCTGGAAAGGGGACAATTGGCTTAAAGTTTGAAGAAAGCGAGACGTACCGTGGTAAATATCCTGTAGTGAGCCACCTCCACAGAACTCCATACAAATCCACAACTTGTTGGACCTGGTGGAAGATTATAAAACAGGGCACCCATCAGGGAAAGTTGGTCTCAACATACAATAAAAGTGGCATAACACGGAACCAGTGATTAAGTGACCAATGGTTGGTGTGGACTCGATGGGCCGAAGGGCCTATTTCCATGCTGTGTCTCCAAAATAAAATAATCTATTTAAATTGAACTTTCACAGTAACTCACTCTCATTTAACCTTACATCCTCATACGCTCATCTCCGCAGCAGAATCAGAGTCACACAGCATGGAAACAGGCCCTTCGGCCCATCAAGACCATGTTGACCATCAAACAGCCATTTGCATGAATCCCATTTTATTCTCCCGATATCCCATCAACTCATCCCCCACATTCCCTACATTACATCCCTCACCTACACCAATTAAACTTCCGACCGACACATATTTGGGATGTGGGTAAAGACCAAAACATCCAGGGGATGTTTTGGTCTTTACCCACATCCCAAATATGGGTAGGAAGGAACTGCAGATGCTGGTTTAAACCGGAGATAAGACACTAAATGCTGGAGTAACTCAGGCATCTCTGGAGAGAAGGAATAATGGGTGACGTTTCAGGTCGAGACCCTTCTTCAGACTGATGTAGACTCACCCAGGGGTAATCAGTTTCTTCCCAGCTGTTATCAGGCACCCTGCAGGTTTGTAGGTTATTTGGCTTGCATGACAATATCAATTGTCCTGAGTGTGTGTAGGATAGTGTTAGTGTGCGGGGATCGCTGGTTGGCACGGACCTGATGGGCCGAAGGGTCTGTTTCCATGCTGTATCTCTAAACTAAACTAAACTGAATCATCTTAAAACAACCAGAGAGCAGTCCTGAGCTATTATCGACCTCAATGGCCATCGGACTATCTTTGATCGGACTTTGCTGGCTTTACCTTGGGAGAACTCTTGAATTACCTCGTACAGTGGGATAGGGGCTTAAACGTAAAAGATTGTCCCCGGTGTATGTAGGATGGTGTGAATGTGTGGGGATCGCTGGTCGGTGCGGACTCGATGGGCCGAAGGGACTGTTTCTGCGATGTATCTCTAAACTAAACTAATCTAAAAAATATAAATAGTGTTCCCATCACTAAATCCTTCCCCTTCCCTGCCAGCAACATATTGACTCTTTTATAAATTGAGTTTGGTTTATTAGTCCCACGCACACAGGTATATTTTCATATCCATGTACCTGACTCTAATAGACCCAGCCTCAACTACCTCCTTTGGCCCCTTGTTCCATACACCCATCTAAGATGCCCCTTGTGGCGCCACCTGGTGGTTAGGCCACTTACTGAGCTAACCCTCAGCGCTAGGTCTGGCATGGTCACGTGGCAGGTTTGGCGGGAAGGAGTCGTCACGTGGCTTAGGGTGTGTGAGTGTGCCCTGGTATATATGTATATAACTCTGGGAGAACCCTCGCGTGAGCTGTTCTCTGCATATCACAATAAAGATGGGGATCGTGACAGAATCCTCCCCGTGGCGCTCCCTGGAAGCGACAGTGCGATGCTCTTCGTGACGCGTCGGGCAACAATTCTGTCGACGACAGAAGCCAACAGCAAGCTACGAGTCATCTGACACACGAGCGAACGAACGATAAAGATCACTTTATTGCGGGTCGCGGGTCCCTGGTGGGAGACCGCTTTTCGGAGCTCCCGCAACGGTAACTTCTCCCGCCAGGTTAGAAACGACCCCGAGCGGGGCCTTACATCGCCCGGCGCGGCTTTAACGGCCACGGGGACTTACCATCGCCCGCTGGGGACTCCAACATCAAGACCCGAAGCAGGGCCTTACATCGCCCGATGCGGCGTGCACGGCTGCGAGACTTACCATCGCCCGCCGGGGGCTTTAACATCGGGAGAAGAATAAAGAACAGGGGGGAGACGAGACTTTGCCTTCCATCACAGTGAGGAGGTGTTTGGAGATTCACTGTGATGGATGTTTGCGTAAATTGTGTTAATTGTGTGTCTTGGCATTTTTTTCCTTGTTTGTATGACTGCAGAAACGTAATCTCGTTTGAACTTGGGTTCAAATGACAATAAACGTTATTCTATTCTATTCTACGTTGTTTCACAACATGTGTCTTGCAATACCTTCAGGTTTCTATTAAATCTTTCCCATCTCAGTAAATCTACAGTATATCCTCTAGTTCTTGATCGAAGACTCTGTGTATTCACGCTCCCTATTCACCTCATGGTCCTATCCATCTCTATAAGGTCACCCTTCAGCCTCCTGTGCTGCTGGCAATAAAATCCTCTGGCAGATCGTTCCAGATACACACCACCCTCATACCTGATGTAGCTTCCATGATATGCCACAATGTTCTGGTGCATGCAGGATTTCACGATGGATATCTCTTGCTGAATAACGGAAAAGTCGTCATCTGTGAGGAGGAGTAAAATAAGATCATCAGGCAGTGAGGAAGACAGTAGACAGTAGACAATAGACAATAGGTGCAGGAGTAGGCCATTCGGCCCTTCGAGCCAGCACCGCCATTCAATGTGATCATGGCTGATCATCCCCAATCAGTACCCCATTCCTGCCTTCTCCCCATATCCCCTGACTCCGCCACATTTAAGAGCCCTATCTAGCTCTCTCTTGAAAGCATCCAGAGAACCTGCCTCCACTGCCCTCTGAGGCAGAGAATTCCACAGACTCACAACTCTCTGTGAGAAAAAGTGTTTCCTCGTCTCCGTTCTAAATGGCTTACCCCTTATTCTTAAACTGTGTGGCCCCTAGTTCTGGACTCCCCCAACATCGGGAACATGTTTCCTGCCTCTAGCGTGTTCAAACCCTTATCAATCTTATATGTTTCAATAAGATAAGATACCCTCTCATCCTTCTAAACTCCAGAGTGTACAAGCCCAGCCGCTCCATTCTCTCAGCATATGACAGTCCCGCCATCCCGGGAATTAACCTTGTAAACCTACGCTGCACTCCCTCAATAGCAAGAATGTCCTTCCTCAAATTAGGGGACCAAAACTGCACACGATACACCAGGTGTGGTCTCACTAGGGCCCTGTACAACTTAAAGATCGTGGAGTCAGGGGATATGGGGAGAAGGCAGGAACGGGGTACTGATTGGGGATGATCAGCCATGATCACATTGAATGTCGGTGCTGGCTCAAAGTGTCGAATAGCCTACTCCTGCACCTATTGTCTATTGTCTATTGAATGGGTGACATTTCAGGTTGAGACCGATCTTCAGACTGGAACCAAGCCTGAAAAATTCACAATTTACACCTTGAACGGTGTAGGCGACAGCAGCAAAACAAAAACAAAGAACAAACCGACGGAATTACGGCACTAACACAGACCAGGAAACACTGGCCCGGAACATTCCGCCCGCCGAACCTCTGGGCTTGTGGTGTTGTTAACCAACAGTAAACAAGACTGGAACAAACAAACTGAAAGGAGAGTGTGTCTGACGTCAGTGCTGCAGTCAAGAGCGCTGCAGCTGAAACTGTCACCCTTCATAGAAACTGCTTGGAGGCCCGACATAGTCAGAACCAGACTCACCCACCTCTGATCACCAAGGCAACCATCACGTACATTGATATAGTGCCTATAGAGGGAGTGGGCCACGCCATTATCAGGCTTGTGAACGGGCCTTCCATAAGTAGGGTACTGTCCGATTCACCTCTACCTCATTGCGGACATTGGACATTGTCTCTGGAACCAGGCATGGAAATCGCTATCAAAACATGGGGGGGGGGACACACACAATTTCTTGGTGGCCACTTGCACGCATGCGCACACACACACGAGGTTTCGGCCGTGGGCCCTGTGGACGGTAACATCAGGAGCTGACCTGGTTGGTGCCCAACTCCGAACTCCAGCAACAGCAGCATCATCGTGAGGATTTCTTCCTGAGGAGACTGAAGAAGGTCCATCTGTCTTCTCAGATCCTGGTGAACTTCTACCGCTGAACCATCGAGAGCATCCTTACCAACTGCATCACAGTATGGTATGGCAACTGCTCTGTCTCCGACCGGAAGGCATTGCAGAGGGTGGTGAAAATTGCCCAACGCATCACCGGTCCCACGCTCCCCTCCATTGAGTCTGTCCAAAGCAAACGTTGTCTGCGGAGGGCGCTCAGCATCGCCAAGGACTGATCTCACCCCAACCATGGACTGTTTACCCTCCTACCATCCGGGAGGCGCTACAGGTCTCTCCGTTGCCGAACCAGCAGGTCGAGGAACAGCTTCCTTCCGGCGGCTGTCACTCTACTCAACAACGTACCTCGGTGACTGCCAATCACCCCCCCCCCCCCCCCCCCACCCGGACTTTTTATTCAAATCGTTTGCTATGTCGCTCTTCAAGGGAGATGCTAAATGCATTTCGTTGTCTCTGTACTGTACACTGACAATGACAATTAAAATTGAATCTGAATCTGAATCTGTGAGGGTTGAATCGCCCCGATCGCGGGGTCTTTCATCGGCCAGCGGGAGCTTCAACGTCGGGAGCCTCAATGGCCTCGATGCAGCAGTTATTAACTATGAAATCTTTTCCCCTTCACCTTGAACCTATGTCCTCTGGTCCTCGATTCCCCTACTCTGGGCAAGAGACTCTGAGCATCTACCCGATCTATTCCTCTCATGATTTAAGTTTGATTTGATTGTGTGATGCATAGTATTGTTTGAACAGACTGTACAGCCAGCAAAGCAAGGCTTCTCACTGTATCTCAATACACATACCAATAATAATCCTAAACCATCAAAGAAGGTTAGGCCTCAAACAGAACCAGCAATGCAGAAGTGCATAACAGGGCAGAGAATAGTGTAGATAGCTTGCGTTGAGACAGAGCCTGTTTAGTTTAGTTTTATTGTGGTCAGAATCTAATAATACTAAAAATTTAGGAGATATTTCTTTACTCAGAGTCTAGGAGAAAGGATTTTTTTCCCTAAGGCAATGCTTGAGGCAGAAATCATTCCTTTAGTTTAGAGATACAGCACGGAAACAGGCCCTTCGGCCCACCCTGTCCATGCCGACCAGCGATCCCCGCACACTAACACTATCCCTCACACACTCGGGCCAATTTACAATTTTATACCAAGGCAATTAACCTACAAACCTGCACGTCTTTGGAGTGTGGGAGGAAACCGAAGATCCCGGAGAAAACCCACACAGGTCACGGGGAGAACGTGCAAACTCCGTACAGACAGCACCAGTAGTCGGGATTGAACCCGGGTCTCTGGCGCTGTGAGGCAGCAACTCTACCGCTGTGCCCCCATGAGAATGCTCTTTCCTACGTTTGGGTTACATTGATTAAGGAATATTCATCGTGACTAACAGATCAGACTGAATGAGGAACACAGTATGCGGAACAAGCTTCAAGTTCAGTTCTCTACCTGAGTTAGTTAGTTGGAGAAACAGCATGGAAACAGGCCCTTCGGCCCACCGAGTCCATACCGACCATTGCACTAGTGTTATGATACCCCACTTTCTCATCCACTCCCTACACACCAGAGGTCGTTGTCTTTGTATGGAGCTCAATCAACCTACAAACCTGCACGTCTTTGGAGTGTGGGAGGAAACCGGAGCACCCGGAGAAAACCCACGTGGTTACAAATTCCACACAGACAGCAGCAGAAGTCAGGATCGAACCCTCGACTCTGGCGTTGTGCCCTACCCGCTGAGCCCCAACCGTGTCGCTCCAGATTCAGATTCAATTTTTAATTGTCATTGTCAGTGTACAGTACAGAGACAACGAAATGCATTTAGCATCTCCCTTGAAGAGCGACATAGCAAACGATTTGAATAAAAAAATAATAAGTGTCAGGCGGGGGGTTGGTGATTGTCAGTCACCAAGGTACGTTGTTGAGTAGAGTGACAGCCGCCGGAAAGAAGCTGTTCCTCGACCTGCTGGTTCGGCAACGGAGAGACCTGTAGCGCCTCCCGGATGGTAGGAGGGTAAACAGTCCATGGTTGGGGTGAGAGCAGTCCTTGGCGATGCTGAGCGCCCTCCGCAGACAGCGCTTGCTTTGGACAGACTCAATGGAGGGGAGCGAGGAACCGGTGATGCGTTGGGCATCACCGCATTACTGAACGTGGTACCCCCACAGCTCACAAATCAGCTCCTGTTCAAAGGGGAACCTCTCCCTCCACTTCCTAATCTTTGAGGTGGATGTGAAACATGAACAATTGTGTGTGAGACAGGCCGTGTCTCAGACTCTGGCAGAGCATTGAGGTCCCATCCCCCTCATTCCCATGTATTCATTCATTGATAAGTGATTTATCTTTCATTCATTTGGTCTATATCTCTCCGTATCACAGTCTATCTCTCATTTCCCTTTCCGCCGACTTTCAGTTTGAAGAAGGGTCTCATAAAGTCAGAAGACATAGGAGTAGAATTAGACCATTCGGCCCATCAACTACTCTGCCATTCAATCATGGCTGATCTATCTCTCCCTCTCAACCCCATTCTCCTGCCTTCTCCCCATAATCCCTGACACCCGTACTAATCAACAATCTATCTATCTCTGCCTTAAAAATACTTGACGACCTCCACAGCCTTCTATGGTAATGAATCCACAGATTCACCACCCTCTGACTAAAGAAATTCCTTCTTAAAGTCCTTTAATTCTGAGGCTGTGCCCTCTGTCCTAGACTCTCCCACTTGTGGAAACATCCTCTCCACATCCACTCTATCCAGGCCTTTCGCAATTCTGTAAGTTCCAACGAGGTTCCCCCTCATCCTTCTAACTCCAGCGAGTACAGGCCCAGCGTTGTCAAACGCTCATCGTAGGTTAACCCACTCATTCCTGGGATCATTCTTGTAAACCTGTTCTGGACCCACTCCAGAGCCAGCACATCCTTCCTCAGATATGGGGCCCAAAATTGCTCACAATATTCCAAATCCGGCCTGACCAGCGCCTTATAGAGCCTCAGTATTACATCCCTGTTTTCTAGTCCTAGGTGTCCACCACTCCTTCACATAGCCCTCTACTCCACCGAGGGCTGGGGCAGGCTTCGATTAGCACCAGGCCTCTGGGTGATGCGCTGCACACTCTCACCGCAGGCTTCCGTCCCCACAGAGAACTAGGCCTGCTGGCTGCCGTGGCAACCAGGAAGCGGCCTGGCCACATGAAAGCAAGGCCGCACCTCGCCTGCTCCCAGGCTCTGGGGCCCTGACAGGGAGTTATGTCATTGTCATAGGGACAGATGACAATAATAATCAATAAACCTTTTTTAAAGGCTCTTATGAGATTTGGATTTCACTTTATCGGCACTTAAAAAGCAAGTTCTAAATCCACTGTGGTCCTTATGGTGAGTCCTGATTGTATCCCACACACAGTGTGTCCTCACCCCTACCTGCCCCACTTCCGGGCCTATGTCCATGTGGACTCTAGAGGTATTCCATGAACACTGGGAGCAGCAGGGGGATCCAGCGTATCGTAGGTAAAGATTTAGAATAGATAAAGATTTATTGTAGAAATTTCTCCTCCTCTCTTTCCTAAATTAACATCCTTTAATTTTAAGGCTATGGTCTCTGGTCCTAGACTCTCCCACCAGTGGGACTATCCTCTCCACATGCACTCTATCCAAGCCTTTCACAATTCTGGTCGATGATCGGCACAGACTCAGTGGGCCGAAAGGCCTGTTTTTACGCTGTGCCTCTAAACTAAACAGAAACAGTCTATCTTGCTGTGTCTCAGATACAGGTCTTGTCCAGCTCTCTCACACAGTCTGACCACAACCCAGATTCTCTCCAACCCATCTCAACAGGCCCTTCGGCCCACGCCGACCAACTATCCCCACACACTAATACTATCCAACACACACTAGGGACAATTTACAATTTTACCAAAGCCAATTAACCTCCCTACCTGTACATCTTTGGAATGTGGGAGGAAACCGGAGCACCCGGAGAAAACCCACGCAGGTCACGGCGAGAACGTACAAACTCCGTACAGACAGCACCCATAGTCAGGATCGATCCTGGGTCTCCGGCGCTCCATTCGCTGTGAGGCAGCAACTCTACCACTGCGCCACCGTGACTGCCTGATAAGAGCTGGGATGAAACTGTCCCTGAATCTAGAGGTGTGGGTTTTCACACTTCTGTTCCTCTTGACGGACAGGGGAGAAGAGGGAGTGCGACTCGTCCTTGATTATGTTGCTGGCCTTGCCGAGGCAGCGTGAGGTGGAGACGGTGTCTGTGATGGAGCTGTGGGAGGCAGGGGCATGGAACATCAGAGCTTCCGACTGAATGTACCCTTACATAAGTCAGGTACCATCTGTAGGAAGGAACTGCAGATGCTGGTTTAAACCGAAGATAGACGCAAAAAGCTGGAGTAACTCAGCGGGACAGGCAGCATCTCTGGAGAGAAGGAATGGGTGACGTTTCCGGTCGAATTCGGGACTGGAGAATGGTCTCAACCCGAAACGTCACCCATTCCTTCTCTCCAGAGATGCTGCCTGTCCCGCTGAGTTACTCCAGCATTTTGTGTCGACCATCTGTAGTAAGATTGTTTCTGAACTGTATGCAAGAAAATAATTTCACTGTCCCAAGGTATATGTGACATTCAAGTAAAAAGGCACAAATTGCTGGATTCAGCAGATCAGGCAGCATCTCTGGAGAACGTGGATAGGTGACGTTTCAGGTCGGGAGCCTTCTGCAGACCGTTGACAGTCTGAAGCGATGTCAATAAAGAACCATTGAAGCAGCCCACTGAACCGAGGACTACCCAGCTGAATAGGATCTATTAACATCAATGTGTAGGAAGGAACTGCAGATGCTTGTTTAAACTGAAGATAGACACAAAAAGCTGGAGTAACTCAGCGGGACAGGCAGCATCTCTGGAGAGAAGGAATGGATGACGTTTTGGGTCGAGACCAGTCAGAAGAAGAGTTAACCTGCGTTTGGGTTCCATGTTGCATATTGTATGACCTGACCAGTCTGAAGAAGGGTCTCGGCCCGAAACGTCACCCGTTCCTTCTCTCCAGAGATGCTGCCTGTCCTGCTGAGTTACACCAGCTTTTGGTGTCTATCTTCTATTAACATCAGTGTTCTGCTTTGTCAGGGCTGTTCTTGCAGCCACGTGTTTATCCACTGTCCAGACCCCATCTGATGTGGGCAACGCTTAGAAACATAGACATAGAAAATAGGTGCAGGAGTAGGCCATTCGGCCCTTCGAGCCTGCACCACCATTCAATATGATCATGGCTGATCATCCAAATCAATATCCCACACCTGCCTTCTCTCCATACCCCCTGATCCCTTTAGCCACAAGGGCCACATCTAACTCCCTCTTAAATATAGCCAATGAACTGTGGCCTCAACTACCTTCCAGAGAATTCCACAGATTCACCACTCTCAGTTTAAAAAATGTTTTTCTCATCTCGGTCCTAAAGGATTTCCCCCTTATCCTTAAACTGTGACCCCTTGTTCTGGACTTCCCCAACATCGGGAACAATCTTCCTGCATCTAGCCTGTCCAACCCCTTAAGAATTTTGTAAGTTTCTAGAAGATCCCCCCTCAATCTTCTAAATTCGAGTGAGTACAAGCCGAGTCTATCCAGTCTTTCTTCATATGAAAGTCCTGACATCCCAGGAATCAGTCTTGTAAGAAGATAGACTTACCAGGTTCCATCTTGATGATCTTCACCGCTGCCAGCTGACCAGTATGTTTTTGCCGAGCCTGGAAGCAAACACGAAGATTTTAGTTTAGTTTAGAGAAACAGCGCGGAAACAGGCCCTTCGGCCCACCGAATCCGCGCCGACCAGCGATCCCCGCACACTAACACTACCCTATACACACTCGGGACAATTTTACATTTTACATTTATACCAAGCCAATGAACTCCAATTAATGTCTTTGGCGTGTGGGAGGAAACCGAAGATCTCGGAGGTCAAGATTCAAGATTCAAGGGAGTTTATTGTCATGTGTCCCAGATAGGACAATGAAATTCTTGCTTTGCTTCAGCACAACAGAATATAGTAGGCATGAATATAGAACAGATCAGTGTGTCCATATACCATTATATAAATATATACACACATGAATAAATAAAACAGATAAAGTGCAAATAAACAAATAATGGGCTTTTAATGTTCAGAGTTTTGTTTGAGTTGAGTTTAATAGCCTGATGGCTGTGGGGAAGTAGCTATTCCTGAACCTGGACGTTGCAGTCTTCAGGCTCCTGTCCCTTCTACCCGAAGGTAGCGGGGAGATGAGTGTGTGGTCAGGATGGTGTGGGTTCTTGATGATGCTGCCAGCCTTTTTGAGGCAGCGACTGCGATGAGAACGTACAAACTCCGCACAGGCAGCACCCGTAGTCAGGATCAAACCCGGGTCTCTGGCACTGTGAGGCAGCAACTCTACCGCTGCGCCACCGTGCCGCCATTTTGTTAAAAGGATTTAATTTTACATTTTGTAAAGCAACAGAACTCTCTAGCTTTGACAAGCCCTGCAGCTGCTTAATGGCCGACTACTGTTATTTTATTGCACTACTCTGGAGATGAGGCCGTGATTTCCTGAAAAAGGGTTTTGACTCGAAACATCCGGAGAAACAGGGATGCTGCCCGTCCCGCTGAGTTACTCCAGCATTTTGTGTCTATCTTCAGTGTAAACCAGCATCTGCAGTTCCTTCCTACACATGATAAGTTTAGTTTAGTTGGGCTTTATTGTGGCCATGTGTGCTGAGGTACTGTGAACAGCATCTTTACTACATGCTTTCCAGTCAGCGGAAAGACTATGCATGATTACAAAATATGTAGGAAGGAACTGCAGATGCTGGTTTAAATCGAATTCTGAAGAAGGGTCTCGACCCGAAACATCACCCATTCCTTCTCTCCAGAGACGCTGCCTGTCCCGCTGAGTTACTCCAGCTTTTTGTGTCTATCTTGGTTTATTGTCATGTGTACAGTGAATCTGGGGTGGCGGAGGAACTGAAGGATATCCACATTAAGCAGGAAATGGTGTTGGATAGACTGATGGGACTGAAGGCTGATAAATCCCCAGGGCCTGATGGTCTGCATCCCAGGGTACTTAAGGAAGTGTCTCCAGAAATCGTGGATGCGTTGGTGATAATTTTCCAATGTTCTATAGACTCAGGATCAGTTCCTGTGGATTGGAGGGTAGCTAATGTTATCCTACTTTTTAAGAAAGGCAGGAGAGAGAAAACAGGGAATTATAGACCAGTTAGCCTGACATCGGTGGTGGGGAAGATGCTGGAGTCAATTATAAAAGATGAAATAGCAGCACATTTGGATAGCAGTAACAGGATCGGTCCAAGTCAGCATGGATTTACGAAGGGGAAATCATGCTTGACTAATCTTCTGGAATTTTCTG
Organism: Leucoraja erinaceus; assembly: GCF_028641065.1. Taxonomy (NCBI): domain Eukaryota; kingdom Metazoa; phylum Chordata; class Chondrichthyes; order Rajiformes; family Rajidae; genus Leucoraja; species Leucoraja erinaceus. Next base: position 8,400,534 of record NC_073414.1, on the reverse strand, counting down.
AGGATGTAACTAGGAAAATGGACAAGGGAGAGCCAGTGGATGTGGTGTACCTGGACTTTCAGAAAGCATTTGATAAGGTCCCACATAGGAGATTAGTGGGCAAAATTAGGGCACATGGTATTGGGGGTAGGGTACTGACATGGATAGAAAATTGGTTGGCAGACAGGAAAAAAAGAGTAGGGATTAACAGGTCCCTTTCAGAATGGCAGGCAGTGATTAGTGGGATACCACAAGGCTCGCTGCTGGGACCGCAGCTATTTACAATATACATCAATGATTTAGATGAAGGGATTCAAAGTAACATTACCAAATTTGCAGATAAAGCTGGGTTGCAGTGTGAACTGTGAGGAGGATGCTATGAGAATGCAGGGTGACGTGGACAGGTTGGGTGAGTGGGCAGATGCATGGCAAATGCAGTTTAATGTGGATAAATGTGAGGTTATCCACTTTGGTAGCAAAAACAGGAAGGCAGATTATTATCTAAACGGTGTCAAGCTGGGAAAAGGGGAAGTACAACGGGATCTGGGGGTCCTTGTACATCAGTCAATGAAAGTAAGCATGCAGGTACAGCAGGCAGTGAAGAAAGCGAATGGCATGTTGGCCTTTATAACAAGAGGAGTTGTGTATAGGAGCAAAGAGGTCCTTCTGCAGTTGTACAGGGCCCTAGTGAGACCACACCTGGGGTATTGTGTGCAGTTTTGGTTCCCTAATTTGAGGAAGGACATTCTTGCTATTGAGGGAGTGCAGCGTAGGTTCACCAGGTTAATTCCAGGGATGGTGGAACTGTCATATGCTGAGAGAATGGAGCGGCTGGGCTTGTATACTCTGGAATTTAGGATGAGAGGGGATCTTATTGAAACATATAAGATTAATAATGGTTTGGACACACCAGAGGCAGAAAACATGTTCCCAATGTTGGGGGAGTCCAGAACGAGGGGCCACAGTTTAGGAATAAGGGGTAAGCCATTTAGAACGGAGATGAGGAAACACTTTTTCTCACAGAGAGTTGTGAGTCTGTGGAATTCTCTGCCTCAGAGAGGCCGGTTCTCTGGATACTTTCAAGAGAGAGCTTGATGGGGCTCTTAAAGATAGCGGAGTCAGAGGATATGGGGAGAAGGCAGGAACGGGGTACTGATTGGGGATGATCAGCCATGATCACATTGAATGGCGGTGCTGGCTCGAAGGGCCGAATGGCCTACTCCTGCACCTATTGTCTATTGTTTATTGTCTATTGAAATGCTTTTGTTGCGTGCTAACCAGTCAGCGGAAAGACTATACATGATTACAATCGAGCCGTCCACAATATACAGATACTGTTTGTGATAAAGGGAATAACGAGAATGGCATTTAGTGCAAGATAAAGTCCAATAAAGTCCAATCAAAGATAGTCCGAAGGTCTCCAATGAGGTAGATAGTAGTTCAGCACTGCTCTCTAGTTGTGGTAGGATGGTTCAGTTGCCTGATAACAGCTGGGAAGAAACTGCCCCTGAATCTGGAGGTGTGCGTTTTCACACTTCTGTACCTCTTGCCCGATGGGAGAGGGGAGAAGAGGGAGTGACTCCCGGAGAAAACCTATGAGGTCACGGGGAGAACGTGCAAACTCCGTACAGCCAGCACCCGCAGTCAGGATCGAACCCGGGTCTCTGGTGCTGTGAGGCAGCAACTCTACCGCTGCGCCACCGTGCCGCACAAATGATGCCAAGCTTTAAGCTGCAAGGATGCAATGAAGAAGGGTCTCGACCCGAAACGTCACCTATTCCTTCTCTCCAGAGATGCTGCCGGACCCGCTGATTTACTCCAGCTTTTTGTGTCTATTTCCATGTTTGCTTGTGGATTACAGAGAAGGCGATGGGATTTGATTCATGTGAAGGGCCTGAGGGGGGCCCTGGATGTGCTGGTTTGAGGTGCCGGCTTGCCTCAAGGGGAACACTACGCCCACACTCATCCACGCCTCCTGCTTTCAAGGGGGTTTTGATTTTGATGGGGAGATTTCCCACTTCCTGCGAGCTTGGAGGCTGCGGGGTTGCATTGCTTTGCACTGTTTCTCTCTGTGTCTTTCTCTCTCTCTCTCTCTCTCTCGTGTTTTCTCTCTCTCTCTTGCTCTCTCACCCTCTCTCTGCTCCCTGCCGTCTCCCTCTCCCTCTCTCTCTCTCTCGTTTTCTCTCTCTCTCTCTCTTGTTATCTCTCTCTCTGTCTCTCATATTCTCTCTGTCTCTCATTCTCTCTCATTCTCTCTCTCATTCTCTTTCTCTCTCATTCTCTCTATCGCTCTCTTCCTGTCTCTATCTATCTCTATCTCTATCTCTCTCTCTCTATTTATCTCTTGCTCTCTCTGTCATTCTCTCTCTGTATCTGTCTCTCTCTATCTCTCTCTCTCTCTCTCTCTATCTCTCTCTCTCTCTCTCTCTCTCTCTCTCTCTTTCTCTCTGTCTCTCTCTCTCTCTCTCTCTCTCTCTCTCTCTCTCTCTCTCTCTCTCTCTCTCTCTCTCTCTCTCTCTCTATCTCTCTCTCTCTCTCTATCTCTCTCTCTCTCTCTCTATCTCTCTCTCTCTCTCTCTCTCTCTCTCTCTCTCTCTCTCTCTCTCTCTCTCTCTCTCTCTCTCTCTCTCTCTCTCTCTCTCTCTCTCTCTCTCTCTCCCTCTCTCTCTCTCTCTCTCTGTCTCTCTCTCTCTCTCTCTCTCTCTCTCTCTCTCTCTCTCTCTCTCTGTCTCTCTCTCTCTCTCTCTCTCTCTCTCTCTCTCTCTCTCTCTCTCTCTCTCTCTCTCTCTCTCTCTCTCTCTCTCTCTGTCTCTCTCTCTCTCTCTCTCCCTGTCTCTATCTCTCTCTCTCTCTCTCTCTCTCTCTGTCTCTCTCTCTCTCCCTGTCTCTCTCTCTCTGTGTCTCTCTCTCTCTGTCTCTGTGTGTTGGGTTTATGCAAATACAGCTTCCTGTTGTTGTGGGCGGTGTGGGGGCAGCAGAGACTAATGTTTGCCACCCGTTGCTCTGCACAGCCACAGGCTGGGTTTAGGGGCCCTGAACCACACACCACGGCAGGGAGGGGCCCGTCAGCCCGGGGACAAGGGGCAGGGACCCTGGACCTGTGAAATACCAGAGAGATCTGGGGTTGCAGGGATGTGGCTAACTGTGGATCATAGATAACCATATAACAATGACAGCACGGAAACAGGCCATCTCGGCCCTTCTAGTCCGTGCCGAACACTTACTCTCCCCTAGGCCCATCTACCTGCACTCAGACCATAACCCTCCATTCCTTTCCCGTCCATATACCTATCCAATATATTTTTAAATGATAAAATCGAACCTGCCTCCGCCACTTCCACTGGAAGCTCATTCCACACAGCTACCACTCTCTGAGTAAAGAAGTTCCCCCTCATGTTACCCCTAAACTTCTGTCCCTTAATTCTCAAATAGATCACAGAACATAGATCACAGAACGCTAGAGGCAGGAAACATGATTCCCGATGTTGGGGGAGTCCAGAACCAGGGGCCACACACAGTTTAAGAGTAAGGAGTAAGCCATTTAGAACGGAGACGAGGAAACATTTTTTCTCACTGAGAGCGGTCTGTGGAATTCTCTGCCTCAGAGGGCGGTGGAGGCCGGTTCTCTGGATGCTTTCAAGAGAGAGCTATATAGGGCTGTTAAAAATAGCGGAGTCAGGGGATATGGGGAGAAGGCAGGAACGGGGTACTGATTGGGGATGATCAGCCATGATCACATTGAATGGTGGTGCTGGATGGAAGGGCCGAATGGCCTACTGCTGCACCTATTGTCTATTGTCTATTGTCTGTAACATAGGTCATACATCACATATCATCGAACATATATCAATCATACATCACAGATGACAGATGACAGATGACAGAGTGTGGATGAGGTGTGCCACATCTCGTATGTGTATGTGACAAATAAACTTGACTTGACTTGAGGTGTAACGGGTGGGGAACAGACATTTGTTGTCCAGGGGGATTGGGGAGGAGATTTTGTTTCCCCACAGCCTTGCAATGTAAAACCTGCTGTGATTTTCAGAATCAGACAGCTCGCAGACGTCCGGAACATTCTCTTGAGGCTGCTGCACGTGTTTGTGAATAAGGCTGAGAGGGGGTTTACCGGAAGGTTCCGCGGGTTCTGAGGCGGGGGATGGGCGGGGAGAGGAAGCTCAGGCTGGGGGGAGAATGGGGACGAGGGTTGGTGGGGGGGCGAGAGATGGTGGTCGCCCTGGCAACCACCTCCACAACAGCCCCGGTAACCACCCCGGGACTCAGGCAACCGACCGGACACCCGACCTGTCGGGTCCTTCACACTGGGATAGCACGAGGCCCTTCAGCCCTTCGATGGAGGAACAGGGAAAGTGCGGCACGGTGGCGCAGCGGTAGAGTTACTGCCTCACAGCGCCAGAGACCCCGATTCGATCCTCACTACGGGTGCTGTCTGTATGGTACAAGGCCATTCTGCCCCTTCAGGCTGTGACAGATGAATAGGAGGCCGCTCGGCCTCCAAACTCTTGCGATGGGCTAGTACGAGAACATTCACTCTCTTTGAGCCTATTACAGGGCAGCTCACAAGGTCATAAGGAATAGGAATAGAACTAGGCCATTCGGCCCATCAAGTCCTCCACCGTTCAATCACGGCTGATCTATCTCTCCCTCCTAACCCCATTCTCCTGCCTTCTCTCCATAACCCCTGACACCCGTACTAATCAAGAATCTATCTATCTCTGCCTTAAAAATATCCACTGACTTGGCCTCCACAGCCTTCTGTGGCAATGAATTCCACAGATTCACCACCCTCTGAGTAGAGAAATGTCTCCTCATCTCCTTCCTAAAAGACGTCCTTTAATTCTGAGGATGTGACCTCTAGTCCTAGACTCTCTCCACTAGTGGAAACATCCTCTCCACATCCACTCTATCCAGGCCTTTCACGATTCTCTACGTTTCAATGAGGTACCCCCCTCATTCTTCTAAACTCCAGCGAGTACAGGCCCAGTGCTCATCATATGTTAACCCACTCGTTCCTGGAGCCCTATCCAGCCTCACTGTCCCTTGGAGGAGGCCATTCGGCCCGTCAGGCCTGTGGTCTGGATATAACACTGGGATAGGTCAAGGCCGCTCCTTCTGAAACAGCTTTTGAAACTTCAATGGAGTTTTCAGGGAATTTTAATAATTCAGCAAAAATGATTTTTAATTGTTGAAAATGCATTAATTTTAACATCTGCCCCAACTTAGGGGAGAGGTTAGTGATTTAATGCAAAGGAATTTTATTAAAAATTCTAAATCAAAAAGTAATTTGAGCCCGATTCCTCTCTGGGAGTGGGGGTCACGGTGAGTGGTGCCCAGAAAGGTCAAGGGTCGAAGGTCACCGCCTCTGCTCGAACTGCGCTGTAGAAAGCGTTTTGTCGGGATACGTCACGGCACGGTTTGGGAACAGCTCCGTCCAGGACCACGAGAAATTGCAGAGAATTGTGGACCAGCCCAGACCACCACACAGACCAACCTCCCTTCCATTGACTCCATCTACACCCCACGCTGCCTCGGCAAGGCCAGCAGCACAATCAAGGACCAGTCGCACCCCTCTTCTCCCCTCTCCCATCGGGCAAGAGGCACAGAAGTGTGAAAATGAACGCACACACCTCCAGATTCAGGGACAGTTTCTTCCCAGCTGTTATCAGGCAACTGAACCATCCTACCACAACCAGAGAGCAGTCCTGAACTACTATCTACCTCATTGGTGGCCCTTGGACTATCTTTGATCGGACTTTACTGGACTTTATCTTGCACTAAACCTTATTCATGTTATACCCTTTATCACATATCTGTACACTGTGGACGGCTCGATTGTAATCAAGTGTAGGCTTTCCGCTGTCTGGTTAGCACGCAACAGAAGCTAAATAAACTAAGTTGGACACAAAGTGCTGGAGTAACTCAGCGGGACAGGCAGCATCTCTGGAGAGAAGGGATGGGTGACGTTACAGGTCGAGACCCTTCTTCAGACTGGTTTGGGATAAGAGAAACAAGGGGTCACAGCTTAAGGATAAGGGGGAAATCCTTTAAAACGAGATGAGAAGAACTTTTTTCACACAGAGAGTGGTGAATCTCTGGAACTCTCTGCCACAGAGGGTAGTTGAGGCCAGTTCATTGGCTATATTTAAGAGGGAGTTAGGTGTGGCCCTTGTGGCTAAGGGGATCAGGGGGTATGGAGAGAAGGCAGGTACGGGATACTGAGTTGGATGATCAGCCATGATCATATTGAATGGCGGTGCAGGCTCGAAGGGCCGAATGGCCTACTCCTGCACCTAATTTCTATGTTTCTATGTTTTCTAAACTAGAGATATAGACGGTGATGTGGAGAGACAAGGAACGATAAATGAAAAATATGCAAAAAAGTAATATACTTTTGCCCATAAAGGAAACAGGCCATTGTTAGCTGTGTGTTGGGTGAAAACAAGATGCTGGTGCGACTTGGGTGGGGCAGGGATGGAGAGAGGGATTGCCGGGCCTACCTGAAGTGAGAGAAATCAATATTCATACCACTGGGCTGTAAGCTGCCCAAGCAAAATATAAGATGCTGTTCCTCCAATTTGAGTTTAGCCTAACTCTGGCAATGGAGGAGACCAAACTGAAACTCAACCAAAGAGGACGTGTTGCTGATAGCAAGAGCAAGGGGTGGAAAGGTCACGGTTAAGATGGCTGACAGGATGGGGTCAGCGTTGCCGTGGTGATACAAAGGGCGATGGTGGAAGCCATCATGGCATTAACTTTGTCCTCACCATCACCTCTGCCAAAATCACAACTAACTTGTGCTCTCCTCCCTCCATTTTTATTGACTGATCTTTCACCCAAAACTGTCTTTCTCTCCCCACAGGCACTGCTTGGTCAGCCGAGTGTTTCAAGCACATCCTGTTTTTATCTCAGATTTAGCAGCAACTGCGGTATTTTGGTGTTCATCGTGACACAGCTGGAAGAGTTGCTGCCTCACAGCACCAGAGACCCGGGTTCGATCGCGACCCCAGGTGCTGTTTGTCCATGTGGAGTTTGCACGTTCTCCCCGGGACCGCGTGGGTTTCCTTCAGGTGCTCCGGTTTCCTCCCACATCCCAAATGCATGTGGGCTCGTAGGTTAAATGGCCCTCGCTGTAAATTGCCCCCTTAGTGTGTGGGGAGTGTATTATAAAGTGGGATAACATAGAACTAGTGTGAACGGGCGATCGATTTGTCGGGGTGGAATCGGAGGGCCGAAGGACCTGTTTCCATGCTGCGTCGTTCCATCAATAAACAAGAAAGCAGGAGAGAGGCACAAAAAGCTGGAGTAACTCAGCGGGACAGGCAACATCTCTGGAGAGAAGGAATGGATGACGTTTCGGGTCGAGACCCTTCTGAAAAAACATCATCCATTTCTTCTCTCCAGAGATGCTGCCTGTCCCGCTGAGTTACTCCCGCTTTTTGTGTCTATCTTTGGTTTAAACCAGCATCTGCAGTTCCTTCCTACACAACAGGAGAGCAGGAGAAGGATTTAGGCCTCTCGATCCCGTAAGCCTGCCCTGTCGTTCAACACCGCCATCTTGGATCCAACTCCTTGCCCGAGGCTGTTCCCCATTGCGTTCCATCCCTCAATCTTTCAAACATTTAACTACCTTTTAGTTTATTTTGAGATTTTAGTTTCAGAGATACAGCGTGGAAACAGGCCCTCCGGCCCACCTAGGCCACGCCGACCACGATGATGTTGGCAAGACTTGAAGGCCTGAGCTACAGGGAAAGGTGGGGCAGGCCGGGACTTTATTCCTTGGAGTGCAAGAGGATGAGGGGGGGGGGTCTTATAAAGGTGTATAAAATCATGAGGGGAATAGTTCGGGTGAGTGCTTAGTCTTTTATCCAGTAGAAGAGAATCGAGAACATAGGGACAAAGGTTCAAGATGACGAGGGAAAGACTAAGACAATAGACAATAGGTGAAGCAGTAGGCCAATCGGCCCTTCAAGCCAGCACCGCCATTCAATGTGATCATGGCTGATCATCCCCAATCTGTACCCCGTTCCTGCCTTCTCCCCATATCCCCTGACTCCGCTATTAAGAGCCCTATCTAGCTCTCTCTTGAACGCATCCAGAGAACAGGCCTCCACCGCCCTCTGAGGCAGAGAATTCCACAGACTCACAACTCCCTGTGAGAAAAAGTGTTTCCTCGTCTCCATTCTAAATGGCTTACCCCTTATTCTTAAACTGTGTGGCCCCTGGTTCTGGACTCCCCCAACATCAGGAACATGTTTCCTGCCTCTAGTGTGTCCAAACCCTTAATAATCCTATATGTTTCAATAAGATACCCTCTCATCCTTCTAAACTCCAGAGTGTACAAGCCCAGCTGCTCCATTCTCTCAGCATTTGACAGTCCCGCCATCCCGGGAATTAACCTGGTGAACCTACGCTGCACTCCCTCAACAGCAAGAATGTCCTTCCTCAAATTAGGGGACCAAAACTGCACACAATACTTGACATGAACCCAAGGGGCAACAGTTCCACACAATAGTTAGTGGGTACATGGAACGAGCTGCCTGAGGAGGTCGTTGAAGCAAGTACTATTACATAATTTAAAAGTTCATCAGAACCAGAATTAGACCATATTGCCCATCGAGTCTACTTCGCCATTCAATCATGGCCCATCTATCTTTCCCTCTCAACCCCATTCTCCTGCCTTCTCCACATAACCCCTGACACCCGAACTATTCAAGAATCTGTCTATAGTGTAGCTGGGCCATGTTGGCCGGTGTGGGCAAGTTGGGTCGAAGTGCCTGTTTCCACACTGTATCACTCTGTGACACTGACTCTAGGAGCACACAGACAGCTCAGGAGGTCAGGGTTGAACCTGGGTCTCTGGCGCAGTGAGTTCCCCCTGTCAATGGGGTGGGGAGTGGGGGTTAGTGAGAGGGGTGTCCGGGGTCCCAACACAAGCCAGTGTTGGAGAGAGGGATGTCAGGATTGAACCTGGGTCTCTCTCATCATATGTCAGTCCCGCCATCCCGGGAATTAACCTGGTGAACCTGCGCTGCACACCCTCAATAGCAAGAATGTCCTTCCTCAAATTAGGGGACCAAAACTGCACACAATACTCCAGGTGCGGTCTCACCAGGGCCCTGTACAACTGCAGTAGGACCTCCTTGCTCCTTTACTCAAATAGCCGAGGCTCACTATGCTAGGAAATGAGATTGGTACAGAGGGGTACCACAGACAGAGTGGGCCGAAGGGCCTGCATGACTCAGCGACCCCTTACATAGTACATTTAAACATCTCAAGGGAGTTAACAATTAAAACTTGGTCCCCTCAAACCTCAAAGCTAGGCCAAAGGTTTCAAGGAGATGCTGGAGTAACTCAGCGGGACAGGCAGCATCTCTGGAGAGAAGGAATGGGTGACGTTTCGGGTCACAACGTGACTCTCAGTCTGAAGAAGTGTCTCGACCCGAAATGTCACCCATTCCTTCTCTCCAGAGATGCTGCCTGTCCCGCTGAGTTACTCCAGCATTTTGTGTCTCTCTTCGATTCAAACCAGCATCTGCAGTTCCTTCCTGTATGTTTTAGAGAGAGATTTGTTTGCAAGTTAGGATACAGGATATTGACTGGAGGTTGTTCTATCTGAAACATTAACTCATCTTCCCCTTCTCAGAAGTGAATTTTAAAAATGTTCTCTTTTTATTTCAGATTTCCAACATCTGCAGATGAAATGTGTAGGAAGGAACTGCAGTTGCTGGTTTACGCCGAAGATAAGATACAAAATGCCGGAGTAACTCAGCGGGACAGGCAGCGTCTCTGGAGAGCGGGAATAGATGATGTTTCAGGTCGAGATTCTTCTTCAGACTGAGAGTCAGGGGAGAGGGAAACTAGAGATATGGAAGTGTGAGATGTGAAAACGACAGATCAAAGCAGATATTGCTCAGGGACATTGAATCATTGCTGGCTGAGGGGAAGGTGGCAACGAGGCAAACAAACAGTAAAATTAATCAGGAGGACAGTGAAACTAGTCGGGGGACTAGGGTGGGGAAGGAAGGAGAGAGAGGGAAAGCAAGGTTTACTCGAAGTTAGGGAAGTCAATATTCATACCAATTGTACTGACCCAGGCTGGTGAAGGAGGGGCGATGGCCAAGGGGAACAAGAGATTCGGGCAGGAGGGGAGGAGGTGATGGAGAGCGAGAGGAGAGGTGGGAGGGGGAGGGGGGGGGGGTAAAGAAGAGGGGAGGAGGAGAGAGGGGGGAGGGAGAAAGAGGCGGAAGGGAGAGGGGGGGGGAGAGAGAGGTGGGGGAGAGAGAGGTGGGGGGGTAGAGAGAGGTGGGGGGGGGTAGAGAGGTGGGGGGGTAGAGAGGTGGGGGGGGTAGAGAGGTGGGGGGGAGAGAGAGTGGGGGGGAGAGAGTGGGGGGGAGAGAGAGTGTGGGGGAGGGAGAGAGGGGGGGAGAGAGAGAGTGGGGGGGAGAGAGAGGGGGGGGGAGAGAGGCGGGGGGGAGAGAGGGGGGGGGGAGAGAGGGGGGGGGGAGAGAGGGGGGGGGGGGAGAGAGAGAGGGGGGGGGGGGGGAGGGGGGGGGGGGAGAGAGGGGGGGGGAGAGGTGGGGGGGAGAGAGGCGAGAGGAGGGGGGGGGGGAGAGAGGGGGGGGGAGAGAGGTGGGGGGGGAGAGAGAGGCGGGGGGAGAGAGGGTGGGGGGGGGAGAGAGAGGCGGGGGGGAGAGAGGGGTGGAGAGGGGGGAGAGAGGTGGGGGGGGGAGAGAGGCGGGGGGGAGAGAGGGCGGGGGGGAGGGGGGGGGGGGGGGAGGGGAGGGGGGGGGGGGAGAGAGGGAGGGGGGGAGAGAGGGGGGGGGTGGGGGGGGGGGCGGGGGGGGGTAGAGGGGGGAGGGAGAGAGGGGGGGGGAGAGAGGGGGGGGGGAGGGAGAGGGGGGGGGGGGGGGGGAGGGGAGGGGGGGGGGGAGGGGAGAGGGAAAGGGTTGGACAGAGAGGGAGGTAGGGGGGGAGAGAGGGGAGGGGGGGGGGAGAGAGGTGGGGGGAGAGAGGGTGGGGGAGAGAGGTGGGGGGGGGGGAGGGAGGAGAGAGGCGAGGAGGGGAGAGGGGGGGGGGGGGAGAGGGGGGGTTAGGGGGAGGGTAGAGGTGGAGAGAGAGTAGGGGGTAGGGAGGGGGTAGAGGGGGTAGAGGGGGGCGGAAGGGAGAAAGGGCTTTTCCAACACGGCTAATGATGTTGGTGACACCAGATGGTGGTACATTGAGTGAAACACTGAGTGCTGGAGAAACTCAGTGGGGTTAATAGAGGAAAACAGAGAGAGAGCGGGTACAAGTCTGCATGGGGGGGGGAAGGTTGCACCCTTCCTGTAACCTAACCCACAAAAATAGTGGTCAGGGTGGGGAAGGCAAGGGGGACCGTGCCAAAGCAGAGACAAGTCTGTGGGGAAATAAATGCAACAATATCAACAATTCAATAGCAGCATGGTTGCCGACTTGCTTGTGGGTCGGTGGGGCTAGTTCCTGTGTTAGACCAGGTAGCACCATCTTCCTCCTACCTTGAACACTTCCCCATACGTGCCGCTACCAACCCTCTGGAGGAGCTCGAAGTCATCTTCTGGGTCCTTTGTGGAGATATGCAGAGCCGCCTGATTCTGTGTGTTCATCGTTGGGCACCGACACAAAGCCACATCACATTCCCCTCCCCGTGGCTCCCTGCACACTCCCCGCGCCGAGATCGTCTGCCTATATTCACGTGCTCATTTCCTGCTTTCGAGCTGTGAGCCAACGCCACCCCCTGCTGGCTACGCTCAGCACCGCGCCTCCACTCCCCCTTGCACCTCCCCCTCCCCTTGCACCGCTCACTCTCCCCTCCCACCCACAAACCCACCACAACTCAACCGCAAGAGATGCAACACTTGTCCCTTTACCTCCCCCCTCGACTCCATTCAACGACCCAAGCAATCGTTCCAGGTGCGACAGAGGTTCGCCTGCATCTCCTCCAACCTCATCTACTGCATCCGCTGCTCTAGATGTCAGCTGATCTACATTGGTGAGACTATGCGGAGGTTGGGCGATCGTTTCGCCGAACACCTCCGCTCGGTCCGCACTAACCAACCTGACATCCCGGTGGCTCAGCACTTCAACTCCCCCTCCTACTTCGTATCCGACCTCTCTGTCCTGGGTCTCCTCCATGGCCAGAGTGAGCAACACCGGAAATTGGAGGAGCAGCACCTCATATTCCGCTTGGGGAGTCTGCATCCTGCGGGCATGAACATTGAATTCTCCCAATTTTGTTAGTCCTTGCTGTCTCCTCCCATCCCTCAGCCCTCGGGCTCCTCCTTCTCCTTTTTCCTTTCTTCTCCCCACCCCCCATCAGTCTGAAGAAGGGTTTCGGCCCTAAACGTTGCCTATTTCCTTCGCTCCATAGATGCTGCTGCACCCGCTGAGTTTCTCCAACATTTTTGTGTACCTTCCAAGTTCATAAGGTCATGTCGTAGGATCATAAGATCCTAAGTGATAGTAGAATTAGCCCATTCGACCCATCAAGTCTACTCCGCCATTCAATCATGGCTGATCTATCTCTCCCTCCAAGTCCTATTCTCCTGCCTTCTCCCCATAACCCCTGACACCCGAACTAATCAAGAATCTGTCTATCTCTGCCTTAAAAAATATCCACTAACGTGACCCACCGCGTTATCGGAGAGATGTCGTAGCTGGAAAGGGTGCAGAGAAGATGGTATGAGGATGGACACAAAATGCTGGAGCAACTCAGCGAGACAGGCAGCATCTCTGGAGAGAAGGAATGGGGGGGGGGGGCGTTTTGGGCCGAGACCCTTCTTCAGACTAAGAGACGGGGGCACCTCTATCTGACCAGCTGAGTTACTCCAGCTATTTGTGTCTCTGGTTTAAACCAACATCATCAAAGTTGTGGCCAGGACTCGAGGATATGAGCCCAAGGTGGAGGCTGAGCAGACGAGGAGTTTATTCCCTGGAGCGCAGGAGGATGAGGGGTGATCTAATAGGGGTGCACAAAATCATGAGAGGAATAGATCGGGTAGACGCACAGAATCTCTTGTCCAGAGAAGGTGAATCGAGGACCAGAGGACATAGGTTTAAGGTGAGGGGGGAAAGATTGAATAGGAATATGAGAGGTAATTTTCTCATGCAAAGGGTGGTGGGTGTATGGAACGAGCTGCCGGAGGAGGAAGTTGAAGCAGGGACTATCGCAACATTTAAGAAACATTAAGGCAGGTACATGGATGGGACGGGTGTAGAGGGATATGGGCCAAACGCAGGCAGGTGGGACTAGTGTAGTTGGTCGGTGTAGGCAAGTAGGGCCTGTTTGCATGCCGTATGGCTCTTTGTTGGATTGACCCATCTCAAAAACCATCCTCCTCTGGGCCATTGTCAAAGTTATCCCAGATTGGACTGCAGGCGAGATATCTAACCACCCTGTGTTTGACCCAGAGCCATGGACCCAAGCAGCCATTTTGCCCAGAGATGCTGACCAAAGACCCTACAGCGAGCAAGATCGCGTCCACTCGACAAAAAAGACGTAGTACGGTCATGGGCAGATTCGTGGGTCATTTTCGGCCCCATTTCCGTAACCGGCTTCCGTCTCCGCACCAAAGATCCCGTAGCGGAGCAAAGATACTAGTGCGGAGACGGAAGCCGGTTACGGAAACATCCTCGTAAAAATAAAAGTTCTTTGGTAAAAATCTTCTCCTCATTTTCAGAATTTTAATTTATTAACACAAACTGTTCCCCCGCAACGTTGATTACACTGCGAGTCGGGTCGGGTTACTAAAATGGATGAAAAAAAAACCCATGTTCCGCTCCGTTGCGTACTACACGTCAGCCCATTGCATTTAGCAGGAGTGGTCTATCTTGCTCCGCTATAGGATCTTTGATGTGGACAACCTGCCCCGTAGCCTCCCATGCACCGGTCAACGGTTAATGGTGAAAGAGCGCAAAACCAACGCATAAACGCACACACACGTGTGTGATCAGAACTCCCAGAAAACACTTTGAATCGAGATTTATTTGCCCATAAATCAGTTTCAACTCCGCAGCACGGAAAAAAAATAATTTAATTATTTACATAAATCTGACATAAACAGGCAAGAGAAACAAATGAGGACAATGTACAATAAAACTCTGATAATCTGGTACACAGGAGTCTCTGGTGGTGGTGGACTGGCAGCTTTTGCAGATTATTGGATGTTTTTCCAATGAATATCCCAACATATACACCTACAGATTCAGGGGCAGTTTCTTCCCAGCTGTAATCAGGCAACTGAACCATCCTACCACAACTAGAGAGCAGCCCTGAACTACTATCCGCCTCATTGGTGACCCTCGGACTATCTTACATAGAAATATAAAAATAGGTGCAGGAGTAGGCCATTCGGCCCTTCGAGCCAGCACCGCCATTCAATACGATCATGGCTGATCATCCAAAATCCGTACCCCGTTCCTGCTTTCTCCCCATATCCTTTGATTCCTTTAGTCCTAAGAGCTATATCTAACTCCCTCTTGAAAACATCCAGTGAATTGGCCTCCGCTGCCATTTGTGGCAGAGAATTCCACAGATTCGCAACTCTCTGCGTGAAAAAGTTTTTTCCTCATCTCAGTCCTAAATGGTCGACCCCTTATTCTTAATCAACAATCTTAATCTTTGATCGGACTTTACTGGCTTTATCTTGCACTAAACGTTATACCGTTATTAAGTACATGTATCTGTACACTGTGGATGGCTCGATTGTAATCAATGTTCAGTCTTTCCGCTGACTGGTTAGCACGCAACAAAAGCACTGGACAGAGGACAATAAACTGAACTAAACATGGATCTTCCAACCTACCTCATTGGAGCCCTTGTACTTTTTTAATCTGCACTTTCTCTGCATCTGTAACATTATGTTCTGCACTCTATTTTCTCTTTCGCTCTACCTAATGTACTCAAGTCTGGTATGATTTGGCCGGATAACATGACAATAATAAGTCCATATCAATAAAAGATGATACATTTTCAAATTAACCCAGTTGGTTTACAGTGAGCAAGGCAAACATCACAATGAATCAGAAACCAGCAGGATGGTTAAATAATTCGGTGCTGGATTATCTCGTGGAGTTTTACAACAATTAACTGGGGGCAATCTTTTAGAGGTGTACAATATCATGAGAGGAATAGATCGGGTGGCGCACAGTGTCTCCTGCCCAGAGTCGGGGAATCGAGGACCAGAGGACATAGGTTTAAGGTGAAGGGGTAAAGATTTAATAGTGTTCAAGAGAATTTATTGTCATGTGTCCCTGATAGGACAATGAAATTCTTGCTTTGCTTCAGCACAACAGAACATAGTAGGCATTGACTGCAAAGCAGATCAGTGTGTCTATATACCATAATATAATATAAATATATACACACATGAATAAATAAACTGGTAAAGTGTAAATAACAGATAATGGGTTATTAATAATCAGAGTTTTGTCCGAGCCAGGTTTAATAGCCTGATGGCTGTGGGAAAGTAGCTATTCCTGAACCTGGTCGTTGCAGTCTTCAGGCTCCTGTACCTTCTGCCTGAAGGTAGCAGGGTGATGAGTGTGTGGCCAGGATGGTGTGGGTCTTTGATGATGCTGCCAGACTTTTTGAGGCAGCCACTCAAATCTGAGAGATAACTTTCTCATGGAAAGGGTGGTGGGTGTATGGAACGAGCTGCCGGAGGAGGTAGCTGAGGCAGGGACTATCACAATGGCTAAGAAACATTTGGACAGGTACATGGATAGGACAGGTTTGGAGGGATGTGGGCCAGATGCAGGCAGGTGGAACCAGTGTAGATGGGACATGTTGGTTGGTGTGAGCAATTCGGGCTGAAGGATTGGTTTCCACGCTGTGTGTGACTCGATGTTGAACCACAGCCGATTACTACAGCCCACTAGGTATAGGTTTATTATTGTTATGTATACAGCCCTGCTCACGAGCTCCAAGAGTTTTGCTCCCCTTCACCCCCCCCCCCCCCCCCCCCCCCATCTCTGTCCTTCCCCCAACCCTGACCAGTCTCCCAGGTCAGAGTCCCACCCATAGAACAGTACACTACAGCACAAGAACAGGACCTTCAGCCCACAATGTCTGTGCTGAAGACTAACCCTTATCTGTCTGTGTATAATCCATATCCCTGCATATATCCATCTAAAATGTCTCTTAAACGTCAATATCCTATCTGCCACCACCACCGTAGGTTTCTCTGTGTAAAAAAACTTGTCCTGTACATCTGCTTTAATAGATATATTACTGTATATATACACACACATACATACATACACACATACAGGACCACCACTGATTTTCCGGCACCCTTGGTTCCAGAGCCTTGCTGGATTATCTGTTTTTCCGGACCAACAAAGGTCACGGTTTCCGAGAGGAGTCCAACGGTACCGGAACGGTCCGCCTAGGCCGCCGAGGGCCCGAGATACCGGCCCGCAAAGTCGGCCTCGGAAGCCGGCTATGGGAACGGATCTGCCGGCTGCGGCCGGGCGGCAGTTCCAGAGCCCCGGCAGCAGGGGGCAGATTCGACCCGCCGATCGGCTGCGGAAGTCCCGATGAGGTCGAGATCGGCCGCCTCGCCCGGCCTCGGCGCCACATTTTCGGGGGGACTTCCATGGGGGATTTCAAACTCGCTCTCGTGATTTTGTCCGGATTAAAGGAGGTGCCGGCCCACCAGTTGCCGGGAAGTCGGTGGTGGACCTGTAGTGTATCATGGTTCAGCTCCGTTTGGAGTTACAGCATGGAAACAGGCCCTTCGGCCCATCGAGTCTAGGCTGACCATCGATCACCCAGCCTCCCAATAAATAGATGGTAGAAGGTACATTCGGCATTGGGGATGACCCTGACACACCCTGCCCACAGAGGGTGCAAGGGGCAGGTCGGGACCACCCAAACTCAAACCCCCCCAAGACAAACCACCCCCCCCCACCACCCACCACATACAGAACCAATAAAAGGAGGAAAGTTAGTCGAGAGGGGGCAGTCCCACAGTCCATTAGTTCCAGGAGCAAAATTAGGCCATTCGGCCCATCAAGTTTACTCCGCCATTCAACCGTAGCTGATCTATCTTTCCCTCTCAACCCCATAACCCCTGACACCCGTACTAATCAAGAATCTATCTCACTCTGCCTTATAATTAACCATTGACTTGGCCTCCACAGCCGTCTGTGGCGATGAATTCCAGTGAAAATAACCCCCCCCCCCCCCCCCCCCCCCCCCCCCCCCCGCAAACAATTCACAGCTCAGCAACAGGCCGTTCGGCCCGACTAACCCCTGCTGGCCTTTCAGCCTAGAAACATAGAAAATAGGTGCACGAGTCGGCCATTCGGCCCTTCGAGCCAGCACCGCCATTCAATATGATCATGGCTGATCATCCAAAATCAGTACCCCGTTCCTGCCTTCTCCCCATATCCCTTGATTCCGTTAGCCCTTAGAGCTAAATCTAACTCTCTCTCTTGAAAACATCCAGTGACAGAGACATTCTCTGTGGCAGAGAAATCCACAGATTCACAACTCTCTGGGTGAAAACGTTTTTCCTCATCTCAGTCCTAAATGGCCGACCCCTTATTCTTAAACTGTGTGACCCCTGGTTCTGGACTCCCCCAACATGGGGAATATTTTTCCTGCATCTAGCCTGTCCAATTTTATATGTTGCAGTCAGAGCCTCTGGGGTGAAGCCCCTCCGTGATCTGCCCCCCCCCCCCTCAGCAAACATCGCCCCAGGGTGGGGGTCCCTGCCCGCTCACGGGGAGGGTGAAGTCCAAACCAAACGCGTGTGAAATGGGAAACAGGTCAGAAATGGGACCCCCCCCAACCAGCCCAACACCATTTAGCTACAAATGGTGGATTGGAAGGTCTTGCCCGCAATGCCACTTTCTCACCACCAGGGTTTGAAAGTACCAGGGCAAAGGGTAGAGATGCCAGGGGCCACTGTGCCCAAGTCACTGGATGGCCAGGCTGACACATTGTTGTATTGGGGTCTATGGGTGACCAATGTTCATCCAGCCAGCAAGTCCATCACCATCTCCAGATCGGCGAACTCAGTCCGCCCGCTGGGGGTCCTGGTCGAGGGGTAGTCCCAGGGGAAGGGGGCAGGGTCCGGGGGCTTGAGGGGGTCCCAGAGACCTGCGGCGAGACTCGTCTGCCCGTCGTACATGGAGGTGTCGATGTCCGAGAAGATGTCGTCCAGCGAGCAGTCGGTCAAGAAGGCGTCGGAGTCGGCCATGTCCAGCTCGGCCAGGACGGAGCGGAGTGGCTGGGTGGGAGAGAGGGGGGGGTCCTCCTCCGGGAAGGGTGGGCTCCCCCCGAGACCGCCCGGGTAGTCCAGGTCGTGGAGGGCGATGGAGAGAGTGTCGTCGTCTCCCAACAGGAGGCAGAGGTTGTTGTTGGCGTCGGTGTCAGCGTCAACGTCGGTGTCGGCGTTGTTAGGGTCCGGGGCTTCGGGCTGGGGCTGGGTCTGTGGGGGCAGGGACCCCCCCTCCCCCGCCTGCAGCCGCCGCAAGGTGTTGGCGATGAGCACGGAACGTCGCAGGTTGCGGTCCGCAACCGTGCAGCCCTGGTGCAGCTTGTGCAGTGAGAGATCGAGCAGAGCCTCGCAGCGGAAAGCAAGTGGGGGCGACAATGGCCGGACTCCCTCATCCTCATCCTCAGCTCGTTTCCTCTTCACGCCTCTCGTAAACCTGGGCGGGAAAAAACAGCGCAACAGTGTCAGAAAGGTCAACGTATCATGTATCACGTAAGGGGACATGACATGAGAATTAAGGGACAGAAGTTTAGGGGTAACATGAGGGGGAACTTCTTTACTCAGAGAGTGGTAGCTGTGTGGAATGAGCTTCCAGTGAAGGTGGTGGAGGCAGGTTCGTTTTTATCATTTAAAAATAAATTGGATAGGCATATGGATGAGAAGGGAATGGAGGGTTATGGTCTGAGCACAGGTATATGGGACTAGGGGAGAATATGTGTTCGGCACGGACTAGAAGGGTCGAGATGGCCTGTTTCCATGCTGTAATTGTTATATGGTTATATGGTATCCCAACAACTTCAGGCAAGTGGTGGATGAAGGCATTTAGCAGGAACCCCAGGGATAACACAGACACATAGAAGATTCTATTCATTTGGCCCGCTCCGCCCATCGGCTGATGGCTTTTACCACATTAATTCCCAGAAGATCTATTTTATTTAAATGGAAAGACTGCAACCCTCAGACCACATGGTACTCCATCGGTAATGCTGCCACTTTACAGCCCCAGAGACCCAGGTTCGATCCTGACTACAGGTACTGTTTGTACGGAGTTTGGACATTCTCCCCGTGTGGGTTTTCTCTCAGGTACAGGTACTTGGAAACAAAGGTTTATAGGGATATGGGCCAAATGCAGGCAGGTGGGACTGGTGTAGATGGGGTATGGGCACATTGAGCTGAAGGGCCTGTTTCCCTGCTGTGTGAGTCTATTGATCATGAAACAAGGGGTCACAGTTTAAGGATAAGGGGGAAGTCTTTTAGAACCGGGATGAGGAAAACATTTTTCACACAGGGAGTGGTGAATCTGTGGAATTCTCTCCCGCAGAAGGTAGTTGAGGCCACAGTTCATTGGCTATATTTAGATGGAGGGGGGATCTTATAGAAACTTACAACATTCTTAAGGGGTTGGACAGGCTAGATGCAGGAAGATTATTCCCGATGTTGGTGAAGTCCAGAACAAGGGGTCGCAGTTTAAGGATAAGAGGGGAGTCTTTTAGGACCGAGATGAGAAAATCATTTTTTACACAGAGAATTTACACTGTGGAATTCTCTGCCACAGAAGGTAGTTGAGGCCAGTTCATTGGCTATATTTAAGAGGGAGTTAGATGTGGCCCTTGTGGCTAAAGGGATCAGGGGGTGTGGAGAGAAGGCTGGTACAGCATACTGAGTTGGATGATCAGCCATGATCATATTGAATGGCGGTGCAGGCTCGAAGGGCCGAATGGCCTACTCCTGCACCTATTTTCTCTATGAAACCAGCTCAGCTTCTATCTCCACGGACACTGCCTGACACGTTGGGTATTTCCAGCATATCTGCTTTTGGTTTCATTTCAGCCACAGTCAACCTGTGCGTTTCACGTTTTAAATGTGATTCTCATTCATGCTTCTCATTCGTCACTTCGTTCATCTATCAACAGGATAGTTTTGTAAACAGTCCGTCACCATGGCAACATGTCGAAACAAAGAACTGCAGATGCTGGTTTAAACCAAAGATAGACACAAAGTTTGGGTGTGGCACAGTGGTGGAGTTGCTGCCTCACAGCACCAGTGACTCGGGTTCCATCCCAACTTCACAGCAACTGCAGCATTCTCCTGCCTATTTATATTTCAGATTTCCCGGCATCTGCAGTATTTTGCTGCTTATTTTTATTTCACTTTCATATATCTGCATTATTTTGCTATCTGTTTTAATTTCAGATTCCCCTTCATCTGCAGTATTTTGTTGCCCATTTTAATTTCAGATTCCCCTTCATCTGCAGTATTTTGCAGTCTGTTTTTATTTCAGATTCCCCTTCATCTGCAGGATTTTGCTGTCTCCTTTTATTTCAGATTTCCAAGCTTCTGCAGTATTTTTCTTTGCAGAGCTGGAGGTCTGAGACTTGGGTGGACTACACTGGCAGAAGTGAGTACACACAATACCTCACACACATGCCGATATCTCAGCCTCATCACCCTCCTTCCAGATATAACACAGCCAGAGTCCCACAGCACAGAAACAGGCCCTTCGTCTCAGTTTGCCCATGCCGACCAAAAGGCCCCAAGCTAGTCCCATTTGCCTCTTAAACATTCCTATCTACGTAATTGTCCAAGTGTCTTTTAAATATAATTGCATTGATCAGAACTACCTCAAAGAACAGGTTTAATGTGTAGGAGGGGACTGCAGATGCTGGTGTAACCAGAATAGACACAGATAGCTGGAGTAACTCAGCGGGACAGGCAGCGTCTCTGGAGAGAAGGATGGGTGACCTTTACAGGTCCAGACCCTTCGTCTAAGTTACTCCAGCATTTTGTGTCTATCTTTGATTTAAACTAGTTTCTCCTACACAGGGACAATGTACATTTATACCAAGCCAATTAACCTACATTAGTTTAGTTTAGAGGTACTGTGCGGAAACAGGCCCTTCAGCCCACGCCGACTAGCGACCCCCGTACACTAACACTATCCCACACCCACTAGGGACAATTTTACATATGTACCAAGCCAATTAACCTACAAACCCGTACTTTTTTGGAATGTGGGAGGAAACCGAAGATCTTGGAGAAAACCCACGCAGGTCACGGGGAGAACGTGCAAGCTCCGTACAGACAGCACCTGTAGTCAGGATCGAACCCGGGTCTCTGGCGCTGTGAGGCAGCAACTCTACCGCTGAGCCACCGTGCTGCCCTTCCCTTCCATTTTCTCAGCTTAATCACATCCTTCCGGTAGATTAAACCAAAGATCCTACAGCGAGCAAGATCGTCCACTCGACGAAAAAGACGTAGTACGGTCATGGATGGATGGATGGGATTTATATAGCGCCTTTCTAGATACTCAAGGCGCTTTACATCGCATTATTCATTCACTCCTCAGTCACACTCGGTGGTGGTGAGCTACTTCTGTAGCCACAGCTGCCCTGGGGCAGACTGACGGAAGCATGGCTGCTAATCTGCGCCTACGGCCCCTCCGACCACCACCAATCACTCACACACATTCACACGCAGGCAAAGGTGGGTGAAGTGTCTTGCCCAAGGACACAACGACAGTATGCACTCCAAGCGGGATTCGAACCGGCTACCTTCCGGTCGCCAGCCGAACACTTAGCCCATTGCGCCACCTGCCGCCCCGGTCATGGGCAGATCCGTGGGTCATTCTCGGCCCCGTTTCCGTAACCGGCTTCCGTCTCCGCACCAAAGATCCCGTAGCGGAGCAAAGATACTAGTGCGGAGACGGAAGCCGGTTACGGAAACATCCTCGTAAAAATAAACGTTCTTTGGTAAAAATCTTCTCCTCATTTTCAGAATCATAATTTATCAACACAAACTGTTCCCCCGCAACGTTGATTACACTGCGAGTCGGGTCCGGTTACTAAAATGGATGAAAAAAAGGCCCACGTTCCGCTCCGTTGCGTACTACACGTCAGCCCATTGCATGTAGCAGAAGTGGTCTATCTTGCTCCGCTATAGGATCTTTGGATTAAACCCTGTAGGCAAAGACTTCTCACTCACCTGACTGCAGCCATCGACTCTTTCCAAGGGATCCGTCTACAAGGCGACGCTCCTTGTGTCCCGCCAACAACCTACAACACCAGGAGAAAAGGGGGATCAGCTGCCATCCTCAGTCATTGCTTGCCTGCTGCATTGAAACAAGGCAGTCGACCAAACTCTGTGATCAACTCCAAACTCTGTGATCAACTCCACTTCATCTCACTCGTCATTATTTACGAGAATGTTTAGTGCAGTTAGTTTTAGTTTTAGTTTCAGTTTCAGTTCAGGGCAACACAGTGACACAGTGGTAGAGTCGCTATCTTACAGCACTTAAGAGCCTGTCCCACTTGGCAATTTGTTCCATGACTGCCGACACCATTGACTGACCTATCAGGTCATCGAAAAAGTCTCCTCGAGTGCCACAACATTTTTTTTGTCACAAGGCAAATTCCTTGTATGTGAATACTTGGCCAATAAACTTACTTACTTACTTAAATCCCTCTGACATTAAACTTTTTCACACACAGAGAGTGGTGAGTCTGTGGAATTCTCTTCCTCAGAGGGCGGTGGAGGCCGGTTCTCTGTTTGCTTTCAAGAGAGAGCTAGATAGGGCTCTTAAAGATAGCGGAGTCAGGGGATATGGGGAGAAGGCAGGAACGGGGTACTGATTGGGGATGATCAGCCATGATCACATTGAATGGCTCGAAGGGCCGAATGGCCTCCACCTGCACCTATTGTCTATTGTTGCCGCTGGATTTTGAAATGTTTAAAATCTTTCGGCAACCCTGATATGTCAGTCAATGACGCGGGCAGTCGCCGAAAAAAAATCATCCAATTGGGACGGGCCCTTTACAGTGACACAGAGACACAGGTTCGATCCCAACTACGGGTGCTGTCTGTACGGAGTTCGCACGTTCTCCCCGTTTCACTGAGAATTTTGGTTTCCTCCCACACTCCAAAGACGCACAGGTTTGTAGGTTAGTGGACAAAAATGCTGGAGAAACTCAGCGGGTGAGGCAGCATCTATGGAGCGAAGAAAATAGGCGACGTTTCGGGCCGAAATCCTTCTTCAGACAGTTTTGTGGGTTAATTGGCTTGGTGTAAATGTAACCAAATTGTGTAGGATAGTGTTAGTGTGTAGGGATCGCTGGTTGATACGGACCCAGTGGGCCGAAGGGCCTGTTTCCGTGCTGTATCTCTAAATTAAACTATAGTTTACTATCGTCACCTGTACTGAGGTACAGTGAAAAGCTTTGTTGTACTGGCTGGCTCAACAAAGATATAACACACATACATACAATCGAGTCGATCTCAAGTATAATAGGTAGAGCAAAGGGGAAGATACAGAGTGCAGAATATAGTTAAGATAGACACAAAATGCTGGAGTAACACAGCCGGTCAGACAGCATATAAAGAAGGTATTCCTTCTCTCCAGAGATGCTGCCTGACCCGCTGAGTTACTCCAGCTTTTTGTGGCTATCCTCAGCATATCGACATATATAGTTCTCAGCATTGTAGTGCATCAGTTCCACAGACAAAGTCCAATGTCCGCGATGGGGTAGAGGTGAATCGGCCTGATGGGCTGAATGGCTTATAATTTATGAAGCCTTATGTAACCCCTCCAACCCCCCCCCCTCCCCCTCACACTCTACACCCACTGCCCCAATCAGTTAACACAGGCGGTCAGGAAGATGGTCAAGGCAAGGGTGACCATTCAGGTCAGCTGGAAGCAGCATCCCCTTGTGTTGCCGGGGAGACGGAGGAGTTGCCATGGTAACAGACAGCAGGTCCTCACCACCTCTGGGCTCCCGGAGTCTGGTGAAGGGTCTCGACCCGAAACGTCACCTGCTCCTTCTCTCCAGAGATGCTGCCTGACCCGCTGAGTCAGTCTGGCTTTTTGTGTCTACCTTCTGTGTCAGACACCAAGGGAATTCCACATCCAGTAGGGAACTCTCTCCCACCCCATCCCCTTTCCCCCCTTCCCCACCCCCCCAGGGAATTGGGGAAGGAGACCCCCCCTCCCTCCCTCTTCCCCCCCTCCCTCTCCTCCCCCCTCTCCCTCTCCTTCCTCCCACCCCACGGCCACTATGAGCAGAGACCCCCTCCTCTCATGTGCTCTCATGAACCCAGCTTGGAGGTCAATAGACAATAGATGCAGGAGTGGGCCATTCGGCCCTTCTAGGTGGAGGGAAACTAGACTCAGACACTGGAGCTGGACAGAGATCACAGTCACCATTTCACCCACTGTTTGTTGTAGGGGGACGGGGGGGGGGGGGGGACGGGGGGGGGGGGGGGAGCGGAGGGGGGATGAGGGAGGGAGGGGAGTACACAGGCACAGCCCAGGGGAGGAGGGAGGAGAGGGTGGGGTTACACACACACAGCCCAGGGCAGTAGGGAAGCAGGAGGGGACACACACACACACACAGACAGCCACACACACACACACACAGACAGCCACACACACAGACAGATACACACAGACAGCCACACACACACACACACACACAGACACACACAGACAGACACACACACAGACACACACACACAGACACAGACAGACACACACACAGACAGACACACAGACACACAGACACACACACAGACAGACACACACACACACACACACACACACACACACACACACACACACAGACAGACACACACACAGACACACACACACAGACAGACACACACACACAGACACACACAGAGACACACAGACACACACACACACACACACAGACACACACAGACACACACACACACACACACACACACACACACACACAGACACACACACACAGACACACACACACACACACACACACACACACACACACACAGACACACACACAGACACACACACAGACACACACACACACACACACACAGACAGACACACAGACACACACACACAGACACACACACACACACACACACAGACAGACACACACACACACACACACACACACACACACACACACACACACACACACACACACACACACACACACACACACACACACACACACAGACACACACACACAGACAGACACACAGACACACACACACAGACACACACACACACAGACAGACACACACACACACACATACACACACACACACACACACACACACACACACACACAGCCACAGACACACACACACACACACACACACCATACAGGACACACACACAGAGACAGACACACACAGAGACAGACACACACCAGGGCAGGAGAGGCAGTGCCTCGGGCCGACCATGACCCATCCCGGCCAGACCCAGACACACGGGTCCCCCCGACCTCTCCTCGCCACCGTTCACATTCCGCACGACTCAGTCTGCAGAAGGGTCCCGACCCGACCCGTCCCTTCTCCCCGGAGATGCTGCCCGTCCCGCCGAGTTACTGCAGCTCACTCCCCGCACCTCACCTCGCATCAGACCACCGGCTCCGGCTCCAGTCTCTGCCTCGCCTTCAACGCTGGAGCCCGGCGCAGAGCTGGTGATATCCCCTCTAGTGCCCGTCCGTCCGCCCGCCGGCTCACAGCATCTGTCTGCACCCGCTGCCAAAGATCCTATAGCAGAGCTCTGCCCACTGCCACTGAATCACCTGATATAGACAAGCGCCAGCCCACACACTCGCTCACTCACACGCACTCTCTCTCACACACACCCCCTCTTTCTTTCTCTCACGCACTCTCTCTCTCTCTCTCTCTCTCTCTCAAAAACTGTTTCTCTCTCACACACTTACCTACACACACTCACTATCTCACACTCACACACAAACTCTCTCTTACACACTCACTCTCTCTCTGACACAATTAAATTGAATCTTGAATCTTGAATCTCTCTCACACACTCACTCACACACACTCACACTCACTCTCTCTCACACACACACACACACCCTCTCACACACACACACACACACACACACACACACACACACACACAACCCGAAAGTGGGTCTCTAAGAATCCCAGAGGCAGCCGCACACACTCCCCGCGGTTACAGATCAAAACCTCAGCAGCCGGGGGAGGTGGGACAGAGGCTAAACCTTCTGTTCTCTCTGCTCTCTCCCTGCAACTTGAACGCTATAATACCCTGCACACGGGTAGTCAGAGAGATAAGACTAGTGTACAGGGTGATCCTTGGTCGGCATGGTCTTGGTGGGCCGAAGGGCCTGCTTCCATGCTGTATCTCTAAAGTCTAAAGTCATTTGGATAGGTACGTGGATAGGATAGGTTTAGATGGATATGGGCCAATGGACTAGCTTAGATGGGGCATCTTGGACAGCCTGGGCTGAAGGGCCTGCTTCCAACCTATACTTGTGCATGGTTTGATGGTACTTGTGCATAGTGTGATTTGAAAGCCTGGCAGCATCATCAAGGACCCACACCATCCTGGCCACACACTCATCTCTCCGCTGCCTTCAGGCAGAAGGTACAGGAGCCTGAAGACTGCAACATCCAGGTTCAGGAATAGCTACCTCCCCACAGCCATCAGGCTATTAAACTCAACTCTGAACACTAATAGACCACTATCTGTTATTTGCACTTCATCTGTTTTATTTATTGATGTGTGTATATATTTATATAATGGTATATGGACACACACTGATCTGTTCTGTATTTATGCCTACTATATTCCGTTGTGCTGCAGCAAGCAAGAATTTCATTGTCCTATCAGGGACACAAGTTCAAGTTCAAGTGAGTTTATTGTCATGTGTCCCTGTATAGGACAATGAAATTCTTGCTTTGCTTCAGCACAACAGAACATAGTAGGCATTTACTACAAAACAGATCAGTGTGTCCATATACCATAATATAAATATATACACACATTAATAAATAAACTGATAAAGTGCAAATAACAGATAATGGGCTATTAATAATCAGAGTTTTGTCCGAGCCAGGTTTAATAGCCTGATGGCTGTGGGGAAGTAGCTATTCCTGAACCTGGTTGTTGCAGTCTTCAGGCTCCTGTACCTTCTACCTGAAGGTAGCAGGGAGATGAGTGTGTGGCCAGGATGGTGTGGGTCTTTGATGATGCTGCCAGCCTTTTTGAGGCAGCGACTGCGATAAATCCCCTCGATGGAAGGAAGGTCAGAGCCGATGATGGACTGGGCAGTGTTTACTACTTTTTGTAGTCTTTTCCTCTCCAGGGCGCTCAAGTTGCCGAACCAAGCCACGATGCAACCGGTCAGCATGCTCTCCACTGTGCACCTGTAGAAGTTAGAGAGAGTCTTCCTTGACAATCCGACTCTCCGTAATCTTCTCAGGAAGTAGAGGCGCTGATGAGCTTTCTTGATCATTGCGTTGGTGTTCTCGGACCAGGAGAGATCTTCAGAGATGTGCACGCCCAGGAATTTGAAGCTCTTGACCTTTCAACCATCGACCCGTTGATATAGACGGGGCTGTGGGTCCCCAACCTACTCCTTCCAAAGTCCACAATCGGTTCCTTCCTGACACATGACAATAAACTCTCTTGACTTGTCTGGGAAGCAGGCAAACAAAAGCTTTTCACTATCTCTCTAGACAGGGTGGCACAGTGGTGCAGCGGTAGAGTTGCCGCCTCACAGCTCCAGAGACCTGGATTCCACGCTGCATCTCCAAACTGACCTAAACTAAAGTTATCAGCAATAGACCTCCACCAATCCGGGTTTCACGCAGAGCCACCCTCTAGCTCTAAATGTGTGTCTCCCCCTCGCGCGGATGGACACTAAATGCTGGAGTTACCCAGCTGGGCAGGCAACATCCCCGGGTAAAAGGAATGGGTGGCGTTTCTGGTCGAGACCCTTCTTCAGATGGAGAGTCGGGATGGGAGGAGGAGTTTCTCGCGTAGTCTGAGTAACTCAGGGATCGGCTCTGGTGCACCAAACCCATCACCAAACTCTGCCTCAGATGGCGGTGGAGGCGGGTTCTCTGGATGCTTTCAAGAGAGAGCTAGGTAGGGCTCTTAAAAATAGCGGAGTCAGGGGATATGGGGAGAAGGCAGGAGCGGGGTACTGATTGGGGATAATCAGCCATGACCACATTGAATGGCGGTGCTGGATGGAAGGGCCGAATGGCCTCCTCCTGCACCTGTTGTCTATTGTCTATTGTCTATGTATGGGGAGCGGATGAGAAATTGGGATAACATAGAACTAGTGGGAATGGGTGATCGATGGTCGGCATAGACTCGGTGGGCCGAAGGGCCTGTTTCCGTGCTGGATTTCGAAACGGAGCTAAATAATGAACACCTGACATTCTTTTTCTCAGAGTTCTTGCCATCGTGCCCTCGTTCCCAGCCCCTGACGGCTTCACGTTTCGCCACCGATCTCAGTCATTGTTATGAATGTCTTATCCGTTTCCCTTTTGCTTTGACTTACGGGAAGAGGCTAAAGAGAAACAGGAAGGACAGGCAGGAGGCCGGAGGCTGGGGGTGGGGGGGGGGGGGGGCAGACTAACAATGATGGTCTAGACACAGGGACAAATGGCGGGGGGGGACTGGACATCAGCCAGATGCTGGGTGAGGCAGACAGTGGGACAGGTTACCATACAGGAGAGGACAGGCAGGGGGAGGGGGAGGGGAACCAGGGGAGGCTGAAGGGATGATCTCTGGGCAAGGCAGGCAGGCAGGCAGGCAGGAGGATTCTTCAGATGGGGGAGAGGAGGAGGAATGGGGGAGGGGAGGGGGGGGGATGGGGAGAAGTGGTGGGGAGAAGAGTCAAGAGTGTTTTATTGTCATATGCTCTTACTTGCTGCAGCACAACAGAAGATGTGAATATGTAAACATTGTATATAACGGGAAGAGAGAAAAAATAAAAAGCTCAATAAATACGGGGTGATGTGAGGGGGGGGGGCGGTGGGGGGAGAAGGGGAAATGGGGGGTTGGTGGAGAGATGGAAGGTGGGGAGATGGGGGGGGGGGGGGGGGTGGGGAAGAGTTGTGAGGAGAGGAGAGGGAGATGGGGGGGGGGGGATGGGGGGGGAAGATGGGGGTGGGGAGATGGGGTTGGGGGGGGGGGGGTGGGGAGATGGGGGGAGATGGGGGGGGGGGAGATGGGGGTGGGGGATGGGGGTGGGGAGATGGGGGTGGGGGATGGGGGGTGGGGAGATGGGGGGGGAGAATGGGATGGGAGGGGAGTATGGGGGGTGGGGAGATGGTGGTGGGGAGATGGGGGGAGGGAAGTGGGGAGAAGCAGGATGGGAAGAAGGGGGACAGATACCCCCAGGCATATGGATGGGTAAGCGAGGAAGTTGGTTAAGTCCCAGGCCAGTGTCTCTGAGAGAGAAATGAAAATCCCAGTTGCTGAATCCCTGTTGTAACTCCCCTTCCCTATCTCTCCTGGGCCCTATCTATCTCTCTCTTGAAAGCATCCAGAGAACCTGCCTCCACCGCCCTCCAAGGCAGAGAATTCCACAGACTCACCACTCTCTGTGAGAAAAAGTGTTTCCTCGTCTCCGTTCTAAATGGACGACCCCTTATTCTTAAACTGTGTGTGACCCCTGGTTCTGGACTCCCGCAACATCGGGAACATGTTTCCTGCCTCTAGCGTGTCCATGCCCTTAACAATCTTATATGTTTCAATGAGATGCCCTCTCATCCTTCTAAACTCCAGAGTGTACAAGCACATGGTGCGTGGTGACGTAGGCAGTGACGCATGGTCGCGCACGGCGCCCCAGGATTTTGGGATGTACAAAATCTTCACGCACCATCTGCGTGAACGTCCAAGTGGGACAGGCCCTTGACTCAGTGGGACAGGCAGCATCTCTGGAGAGAAGGAATGGGTGATGTTACGGGTGGAGGCCCTTCTTCAGACTCAGTCAGGGGAGAGGGAGATACAAAGATAAGGAGGTGCAAGGCGTGAAAACAGGACAAAGGGGATGGAGATCAGGGAAGACTAGAATAGATCATTGTTAGATAGGAGAAGGCAACAACAGGGCAAGATAAATGTTGTCGGAGACAGTCAGACTGGTCGGAGAACTGGGATGGTGAGAGAGGGAAACATAGAAACATAGAAATTAGGTGAAGGAGTAGGCCATTCGGCCCTTCGAGCCTGCACCGCCATTCAATATGATCATGGCTGATCATCCAACTCAGTATCCCGTACCTGCCTTCTCTATTGAAGTTAGAGAAGTCAATGTTCATACCGCTGGGGTGAAAGCTGCCCAAGTGAAATATGAGGTGCTGTTCCTCCAATTTGCACAGTAGCGGAGGCCCAGGACAGAAAGGTCAGTGTGGGAATGGAGGGTGGATTTAAAGATTTACAGCTCTCCCTTTCCAGAGTTTCAGCTACTTTAAGATCAACTTCCAAGAAAACTTTTCCTCCTCGACTTTCCAAAAAAAAGTGAAACTGGGAGAGGAGGGAACAGTTTCGAGGCTGAGTCGACTCCATTCGTCACGATCCCGAAGGCGCCCTCTCCTCGATGAATCACTCGCTATTTACGAACGAATACACACGCAGCTCTCTCCGCCTTCTCCCTCTCCTCGCCCCCGTCCGTCTCTCCCTCCACCTTTGTACCCCTTTCAACTCTTTGGTTGAAAATAATGACTGCGAAAAACCACCCCCCCCCCCCCCCACCAAACCCCCCCCACCCACACCCCTAACTACAGCGAAGAGGTCCCACGCTACAGTCTGTAAATATCATTTGAAACTGACTATTTCCTGGTCTTGACGCGGGATCGGAGATCACCGGGATTCACAAAGTACCCAAAGACAGAGGAAGTCTGGAGAAGGGTCTCGACCCGAAACGTTACCTCTGCTGCCTCACCCGCTGAGTTTCTCCAGCATTTTTGTCTTACCTTCGATGTTTCCAGCTTGTTGAACTCATTGTAACTCATCTCAGACGTGAAACTGACACGATGTAACATCGAGTACACGACATTGATACATTGTAACTCGTCCCGTACATGACATTGACACGTTGTATTGGCGTGGCACATGATGTGGATACATTGTAGCAGAGTCGCTGAATACATGAAATTGACACATTGTAACTCACCCGCTCGCTGTGTGTGTGTGTGTGTCCAGTGGCCGCCGCCGCCGCCGCTACATTGTAACCTTCCTGCTGTCAGTCTGACTCGTGTGTGTCAGCTGCTTCCGAGCGCAACCCCCATACAGTTGCCTGGGCAACCTGACGGGGTGGGCGGGGTGTGGGAGTTCCCTTCCCCCTCGCATTCCCTTCCTCCTTCACCCTCCATTTCCCTTCCCCCCACCTACCCCCTCCCTCTCCTTCGCCCTCCCCCTTCCTCTCTCCTCCCTTCTTCACCCTCCCCTTCCCTCCTCCCCTCCTTCCTTCGCCATCCCCTTTCTTCTTCTATCCACTCACCTCCTCCTCCCCTCCCCTCCCCCTCCCTCATTCGCCCTCCCCATCCTTCCTTCGCCCTCCCTTTCCCTCCCCTATCTCCCTCCCACAACCTACCCCCTCCCCCTATCTCCCTCCCTCCCCTCCCTCTCTCTCTGTCCGCCCTCCCCCTCCCCCCCCCTCCCCAACCTACCCCCCCTTCCCCCCTCCCCCTCCCCCAACCTACCCCCCCTTCGCCCTCCCCCTTCCATCCTCCCTCCCTTTCCTCCCTCCCCCCCCCCTTCCTTCGTCTCCCCTCCCCTCCCCCCCCTCCTTCGCCACCCCCCTTTCCCTCCCACGCCCTCCCCCCTCCTACCTTCCCCTCCTCCTCCCTCCTTCGCCCTCCCCCTCCCTCCCCTCCCCTCCTCCCTTCCCCTCCCCTCCTTCCTTCTCCCTCCCCCTATCTACCTCCAACCCACCAGCTCCCTCTTTCGCCCTCCCCCTTCCGCCCCTTCCCTCCCTTCGCCCCCGCTGCCGCCAACACACTGAAACGCTGCAGATAGACAGACAGACAGACAGACTCCGCCTGCCGGGGCTCTCCGGAGGAAACCAGCGTCGCCGATCTCTCATGCATCTGGGGAAAAAAACCCCGAAGGGTTTGTATTTACGTGGCGCCGCAGTAGCAGCAGAACGTTTCACGAAGTAGGCTTTAAGAATGTGGATTGTAGCAATACAAGGGCAGCACAGTAGCAGGGCTGCTCAAATGTGGAGACAAGGAACTGCAGATGCGGGTCAAATCAAGGAAAGCCACACAAAGTGCCGGAGTGACTCGGCGGGTCAGGCAGCCTCCCTGGAGGACATGGATCGGTGAAGTTTAGGGTCAGTTTGATTGAGGCGGTGGAACTGCTGCCTGAAACATAATCTTATATGTTTCAATAAGATGCCCTCTCATCCTTCTAAACTCGCCAGTCTTTGCATTGCCCTTCCTCTCTTCCAGCTTTCTCACCCGCTCTACCACAATCAGCATGAAAAAGGGGCACTGAGCTGAAACATAGAAAATAGGTGCAGGAGTAGGCCATTCGGCCCTTCGAGCCTGCACCGCCATTCAATATGATCATGGCTGATCATCCAACTCAGTATCCTGTACCTGCCTTCTCTCCATACCCCCTGATCCCTTTAGCCACAAGGGCCACATCTAACTCCCTTAAATATAGCCAATGAACTGGCCTCAACTACATTC
Organism: Leucoraja erinaceus; assembly: GCF_028641065.1. Classification (NCBI taxonomy): domain Eukaryota; kingdom Metazoa; phylum Chordata; class Chondrichthyes; order Rajiformes; family Rajidae; genus Leucoraja; species Leucoraja erinaceus. Next base: position 8,367,823 of record NC_073414.1, on the reverse strand, counting down.
TGTGGCAGAGAATTCCAGAGATTCGCCACTCTCTGTAAAAAATGTTTTTCTCATCTCAGTCCTAAAGGATTTCCCCCTTATCCTTAAACTGTGACCCGTTGTTCTGGACTTCCCCAACATTGGGAACAATCTTCCTGCATCTAGCCTGTCCAACCCCTTAAGAATTTTGAAGTGTCACCCACCCATGTTCTGCAGAGATGCTGCCCGACCCGCTGAGTTACTCCAGCACTTTGTGTCATTTTCTGGACTTCCTGGTGTCAGGTAATGTTGCCAGTGACACTAAGTGGAGTGGGATGTGAATCGTGAACAGGCTTCAAAGTGACTCATCAGGGAAAAAAACGCACCCAGTGCAGTAGTGAATTATCTCATCGGATAAAAATGCAGATGGGCTCCATGTTACTTTGAAAGTGTGTGCATATCACAAATAGTTAACATACAGAAGGGTTTCATAGAAACATAGAAATTAGGTGCAGGAGTAGGCCATTCGGCCCTTCGAGCCTGTACCGCCATTCAATATGATCATGGCTGATCATCCAACTCAGTATCCCGTACCTGCCTTCTCTCCATACCCCCTGATCCCCTTAGCCACAAGGGCAACATCTAACTCCCTCTTAAATATAGCCAATGAACTGGCCTCAACTACCCTCTGTGGCAGAGAGTTCCAGATTCACCACTCTCTGTGTGAAAAAAGTTCTCCTCATCTCGGTTTTAAAGGATTTCCCCCTTATCCTTAAGCTGTGACCCCTTGTCCTGGACTTCCCCAACATCGGGAACAATCTTCCTGCATCTAGCCTGTCCAACCCCTTAAGAATTTTGTAAGTTTCAATAAGATCCCCTCTCAATCTCCTAAATTCTAGAGAGTATAAACCAAGTCTATCCAGTCTTTCTTCATAAGACAGTCCTGACATCCCAGGAATCAGTCTGGTGAACCTTCTCTGCACTCCCTCTATGGCAATAATGTCCTTCCTCAGATTTGGAGACCAAAACTGCACGCAATACTCCAGGTGTGGTCTCACCAAGACCCTGTACAACTGCAGTAGAACCTCCCTGCTCCTATACTCAAATCCTCTTGCTATGAAAGCCAACATACCATTCGCTTTCTTTACTGCCTGCTGCACCTGCATGCCTACCTTCAATGACTGGTGTACCATGACACCCAGGTCTCGCTGCATCTCCCCCTTTCCCAATCGGCCACCATTTAGATAATAGTCTGCTTTCCCGTTTTTGCCACCAAAATGGATAACCTCACATTTATTCAACCCGAAACATTGCCTATTTCCTTCGCTCCATAGATGATGTCTCACCAGCTGAGGTTTTCAGAACATTAGCAACGATGTCTTTATAATTGTGTAGAAAGGAACTACAGATGCTGGTTTACACTGTAGCGATAACATTCTGGAATAACTGCGGATCAGGCAGCATCTCTGGAGAGGATTGTGATTCTGTGGAATTCTCTGCCTCAGAGGGCAGTGGAGGCCAGTCTCTGGATGCTTTCAATAGAGAGCTAGATAGGGCTCTTAAAGATAGCGGAGTCAGGGGATATGGGGAGAAGGCAGGAACGGGGTACAGATTGGGGATGATCAGCCATGATCACATTGAATGGCGGTGCTGGCTAGAATGGTCTACTCCTGCACCTATTGTCTATTGTCTATTGTAAAGGAATAGGTGATGTTTCTCTTCATATGTCTCAGTTCCCTCTCCCCTGACTCTCAGTCTGAAGAAGGGTTCAGACCCGAAACATCACCTATTCTTTTTCTCCAGAGATGCTGCCTGACCCGCTGAGTTACTCCAGCCTTTTGTGAGCATCCAGTATAATTGTAGGAGGGATGATGGGTGAGGCCTTACTTGTTTTCCGATAACTTGTCCACCCAGAGGGTTGTGAATCTTTGGAATTCTCTGCCACAGAAGGCAGTGGAGGCCAATTCACTGGATGTTTTCAAGAGAGAGTTAGATTTAGCTTGGCTAACGGAATCAAGGGGTATGGGGAAAAAGCAGGTACGGGGGGGTACTGATTGTGGATGGTCAGCCATGATCATAGTGAATGGCGGTGCTGGTTCGAAGGGCAGAATGGCCTCCTCCTGCACCTATTTTTCTATGTTTCTAATACGGCATCTTGGTGCTTTGATGGTGCTGTATTATTGGATGTAATGAGGTGGGAGATTGCAACCTTCACATGGTCCACCCTGTTTCAACGAATGCAATCAACCTGGCGTGCAGAATCAAATAAGATCAAATAGAACAAGTTGTCCGACAACTTTAGGCTGTGCACGCCATACGCAAGAAGACGACTGGATGTGATTTCCATTAATATCTCAACTCATTAATAATAGAATTTTTAGATGTACTAGAAGATAGAAACATAGAAACATTGAAAATTGGTGCAGGAGGAGGCCATTCGGCCCTTCAGATTCAGATTCAGATTCAATTTTAATTGTCATTGTCAGTGTACAGTGCAGAGTTTTTTCTCACCTCACAACAAAATGCATTAAATGCATTAGCCAGCACCGCCATTCATTGTGATCGTCCCCAATCAATAACCTGTGCCTGCCTTCTCCCCATATCCCTTCCCCTTCCACTGGCCCACATAGAGCTGAACTGGCCTAACTACTCTGTGGCAGAGAGTTCCACAGATTCACCACTCTTGTGTGAAAAAAGTCCATCCAGGTTTTTAAAGGATTTGGCCTCCACTGCCTTCTGTGGACAGGGACAATTCCATCAGATTCCACATCTCTATGGGTGTAAGTTTCTATAAGATCCCCTCTCAATCTCCTAAATTTTATAAACTCACCAGTCAGACAGTCCTGACAAGGAATCAGCCTTCTCCCCCTTTAATTCTTCCTCAGATTTGGAGACTAAAACTAAAAAACAAGGTTGGTACAGATATGTACAGGTAGAGGCTCACAGCTCCCTGACATTGGTAACACAAGTAGACAGAGTGGGATAAAGAAGACATGTGGTATGCTTACCTTCAATAGTGGGGCTTTAAGTGTAAGAGCCAGGAAGTCCTGATGCATCTTAACAGGACCATGGTCAGGCCGCATTTGGATTATTGCGTGTAGTTCTGGCCACCCCTTACAGGATGTGGAAGCTTAGGGGAAATGTGCAGAGGTTTACCAGAATGCTGATCAAAGTAGAAACCAAAGATAGACACTCTTGGAGTAAATGACGGGTCAGGCAGCAAAAGGACCCTTCTTAGTCTGAAGAACGGTCCCTACCAGAAATGTCACCCATCCCTTTTTCTCCAGAGATGATTCCTGAGTCTGAAGAAGGGTTTCGGCCCGAAACGTTGCCTATTCCCTTCGCTCCATAGATGCTGCTGCACCCGCTGAGTTTCTCCAGCAATTTTGTGTACCTATGATTCCTGACCCACTGAGCTACTCCAGCACTCTGTGTCTATCTTTACCAGAATGTTACCTGGATTAGAATTTATTAGCTGCACGGTGAAATTAGACAAATGCAGCACAAAATATTAGAGTAACTCAGCAGGCAGGCAGGCAGCATCACTGGTGAACATGGATAGGTGACGTTTTGGGTTAAATGTAGAATGGGGAAGGTAGAGGGTTTAGAAAACTGGAAGAGAGGAGGTGCAAGTCTGTGACAGGTGTAAGGTTGATACAGGTGAGGAGATGGGGGGGTTGATAGCAGATAGTGGACAAAGATCAGAGATGAAAAGACAGGATTGAGATGAAAACACAGAGGGTGGTGAATCTGTGGAATTCTTTGCCACAGAAAGCTGTGGAGGCCAAGTCAGTGGATATTTTAAAGGCAGAGATGGATAGATTCTTGATCAGTACAGGTGCCGGGGTGGAAGATGGCAACCTTCACGTGGTCCGCCCTGTTTCCACGAATGCAATCAACTCGACATGCATGAACAGAAGATCAAATAGAACAAGTTGTCCTACAACTTTAGGCTGTGCACGCCACATGAAAGAAGAAGTACAGGTGCCAGAGGATATGGGGAGAAGTCAGGAGAACGGGGTTAGGAGGGAGAGATAGATTAGCCATGATAGAAACATAGAAACATAGAAATTAGGTGCAGGAGTAGGCCATTCGGCCCTTCGAGCCTGCACCGCCATTCAATATGATCATGGCTGATCATCCAACTCAGTATCCCGTACCCGCCTTCTCTCCATACCCCCCTGATCCCCTTAGCCACAAGGCCACATCTAACTCCCTCTTAAATATAGCCAATGAACTGGCCTCAACTACCCTCTGTGGCAGAGAGTTCCAGAGATTCACCACTCTCTGTGTGAAAAAAGTTCTTCTCATCTCGGTTTTAAAGGATTTCCCCCTTATCCTTAAGCTGTGACCCCTTGTCCTGGACTTCCCTAACATCGGGAACAATCTTCCTGCATCTAGCCTGTCCGACCCCTTAAGAATTTTGTAAGTTTCTATAAGATCCCCCCTCAATCTCCTAAATTCTAGAGAGTATAAACCAAGTCTATCCAGTCTTTCTTCATAAGACAGTCCTGACATCCCAGGAATCAGTCTGGTGAACCATCTCTGCACTCCCTCTATGGCAATGATGAATGGTGGAGTAGACTTGATGGACCGAATGGCCTAATTCTATTCCTATTCCTTATGATTGCAGAGTAACATGGTCATAGAGCAGGGGGGCAGAAGAGTCACAGATGGGGAGCAGGTCTCACGGAATTCGCAGTGTTGTTTGCGTGGAGTTTGTACTTTCTCCCTGTGACCACGTGGGTTTTCTCCAGGTGCTCCAGTTTCTCCCCCACGTGAGATTTATTTAGGTTAATTGGGTCCCTGTAAATTGCCGCTAGTGTGTAGGGAGTGGACGAGAAAGTGGAATAACACAGAACTAGCGTGGACGGGTGATCCATGGTCGACATGGACTCAGTGGGCCGAAGGTCGTTTTCATGCTGTATCTTTCAATCAATCAATAAAAAAAAAGGCTCCAAAATGTATTACAGAAATTGAGTGTAATGTCTCCTAGATTACCACATGACCATGCTAAAGAATAAATCAGCTGTGACGTATTTTTCAAATCCCCAGGTTCAGGTAAGGGCTTTAGTCTATCAGAAATAGAAACACAAATGCTTCAGTAAATCTGCTGAAGACATGAAAAAAACGAAAAAAGAAATTGGGGTAGCACGGTGGGGCAGCGGTAGAATTGCTGCCTCACAGCGCCAGACACACGGGTTCCATCCCGACTATGGGTGTTAGAAACATAGAAAATAAGTGCAGGAGTAGGCCATTCGGCCCTTCGAGCATGCACCGCCATTCAATATGATCATGGCTGATCATCCAACTCAGTATCCCATACCTGCCTTCTCTCCATACCCCCTGATCCCTTTAGCCACATCTAACTCCCTCTTAAATATAACCAATGAACTGGCCTCAACTAGCTTCTTTGGCAGAGAATTCCATAGATTCACCACTCTCTGTGTAAAAAATGATTTTCTCATCTCAGTTCCTAAAAGACTTCCCTCTTATCCTTAAACTGTGACCCCTTGTTCTGGACTTCCCCAACATTGGGAACAATCTTCCTGCATCTAGCCTGTCCAACCCCTTAAGAATTTTATAAGTTTCTATAAGATCCCCATTCAATCTTTTAAATTCTAGCGAGTACAAGCCGAGTCTATCCAGTCTTTCTTCATATGAAAGTCCTGACATCCCAGGAATCAGTCTGGTGAACCTTCTCTGTACTACCTCTATGGCAAGAATGTCTTTCCTCAGATTAGTAGGCCAAAACTGTACGCAATACTCCAGGTGTGGTCTCACCAAGACCCTGTACAACTGCAATAGATCCTCCCTTCTCTTATACTCAAATCCTTTTGCTATGAATGCTAACATACCATTCGCTTTCTTCACTGCCTGCTGCACCTGCATGCCTACTTTTAATGACTGGTGTACCATAACACCCAGGTCTCGTTGCATCTCCCTTTTTCCTAATCGGCCACCATTCAGATAATAGTCTACAGACAAGAAGTGTGTAGGATAGTGTTAGCGTGCTAGTCGGCGCAGAGGTGCGAAGGGTCTTTAAAGTCGAAAGTCATAAAGCAATAACAAAACTTGCAATTTGTTTTAAAAAATTTATTTAAGAAAATGTAAATACCTGCATTTTTATCGGACAGTTATTGCATAGTCATTTGAGCAGCACCAGTCTGGTTGACACCCTAAACCACAGCACAACCATCGGAGCAACACGGTGTTGCAGTAGTAGTCGAACTAGCAAGCACCCGTCTCAGCCCAAAGTCACTGATCCCTTTACATTCACTGGCCTCATGGGGTAATGAGGTTCTCTTGTAAATACAAGCACCTAACAGCAGACTTGAGCTAGAGACTGCAGCTAAAGTTAAATAAATCTCCTGACACACATACAAACACACACACAATGGTAATCCAGGTTTATTTTGAGGGGGAAGCAGATAAATAAGTACTTTTCCTTTCAGAAAGTATAAGTGTGTATGTGTGTGAGGATTGCGTGTGAGTGTGTGTACAAGGACTCAACAGTGCATCATCTCTCAGTGAAGATAGACGCGAAATGGTGGAGCAACTCAGCGGGCCAGGTAGCGGCTCTGGAGAAAAAGGGTTGAGACCCTTCTGTCAACCTCCGTACAGACATGGTCCGAAGAAGGGTCTCAACCCGAAACATCACCTATTCCCTTTCTCTGGAGATGCTGCCCGACCAGACATGGTCTTCAACCCGAAACGTCACCTATTCCTTTTCTCCTTTTCTCCTGAGATGCTGCCCGACCCGCTGAGTTACTCCAGCATTCTGTGTCTATCTTCGGTGTAAAGCAGCATCTGCAGTTCCTTCCTACACGCCTTTCCCAGCTGACTTTGGGCCAACTCTGGAGAAGAGCTGGACTCCAGCATGTCATTGCAACCCCCTTCTCCCTCCCTCCGAGAAAATCACCAAAAACAAAGGATCAAATTGCTGCCTTCCCCTAAAGAGGTCCACATCGGAGAGTTGTGCTGGGTTTATGTGGAGCTGTTTACAGGTAGGATGTGTAATTTTACTCTAAAAGACTTGCTGTGTAGAAGCAAAACTTTGTGTTAAACATTTTCATAAATATATAACTATTCACATTAAATAAAATTCACATAATTCTCAACCAACATTTTCATCTCAATATGCACAAGACCTTTCCGCCATTAAACACCAGCTCTCCAACCAACGTACGCTGGGCCTTAATCGTCACTGATCAACAGTATTACATCTCTGGCTCATGATCCGTGATTGTGAGAAGGACAGCAAACTACCAAATCAACAGCTGCGTTATCCATTTGTAGTCCGTGTGGACTGTTAGTTGCCTCCAAGCGGAGAAACTAGGGAATGTGGAAATACGTTCGGTCGGCAAGCTCAGGATAAGATTAGTCAATGAATGGACCTCACTTAAAGATTAACTCGCACGTCTCTCTCCATAGCCGACATCTTCCAGCATGCAGGTACACAAAAATGCTGGAGGAACTCAGCGGGTGCAGCAGCATCTATGGAGCGAAGGAAATGGGTAACGTTTCGGGCCGAAACCCTTCTTCAGACTGAAGGAAATAGGCAACGTTTTGGGCCGAAACCCGGAAGGGTTTCGGCCCGAAACGTTGCCTATTTCCTTCGCTCCATAGATGCTGCTGCACCCGCTGAGTTTCTCCAGCATTTTTGTGTACCTTCGATTTTCCAGCATCTGCAGTTCCTTCTTAAACAGCTTCCAGCATGAAACTGGCTTGGATAGAGTGGATGTTTCCAATAGTGGGAGAGTCTAGGACCAGAGGACGGTCCTTTAGGAAGGGGACGAGGAGGAGTTTCTTTAGTCAGAGGGTGGTGAATCTGTGGAATTCATTGCCACAGAAGTCAGTGGAGGCCAAGTCAATGGATATTGAAGGTGGAGATTTGACAGATTCTTAATTAAGGGCCTGTCCCACTGTACGAGGTAATTCAACCGTTCTCCCGAGTTTTCCCCTGATTCGAAGTCGGAGAACGTCCGTAGGAGTTCGTGGATGTCTCGTAGCGGCTCGTACGAGTAAAAAAGTAACAATTCTTTTCATCGCGAGTATTTTTTTACTCGTGGACATTTTTCACTGTGTTCAAGAAACGTCGCGAGTTTACCGGATTTCCCGAGTACCAACCGTTACTCGTACGAGCCGCTGCGTGACATCCACAAACTCCTACGGACATTCTCTGAGTTAGAATCAGGGGAAAACCCGGGAGAACTCTTGAATTACCTGGAACAGTGGGACAGGCCCTTTAGTACAAGCGTCAGGGGGAATGGGGAGAAGGCAGGAGAATGGGGCTGAGAGGGAAAGATAGATCAGCCATGATTGAATGGTGGAGTAGACGATGGGCCGAATGGCCTCATTCTGCTCCTATAACTTCTGAACTTATTACAATGGTTCCTGAGAACTGTGCATAATTTAAAAACATCCAGCGGGAATTGTTACAATCAATTAAAAAAAAAAAACTAACATGCTTGAAGGTGGGATTGAGACTTTGCACCGCCCCATTTCAGTCCATATTTACACGTCTTTTGTTAAACAGTTATAATGTTACGTTTAAAAACAGGTCGAAGGCTAAACTTGCATAGAACAGAGTGAGCTTCACAGACGGGGCGAGGGAGTGACGGTTACAGATGCAGGTCCTTCCAAATATCAACAGGCCACGAGGGCGAGCTGTGTGCAAGATGTCAAAATCTCGACACTGAAAGGCAAGCAGTGATCAGTTCAAAACAACGCCAGCCACACAGGGAGCTGGAGACTGGGAGCAGCAGCATGGGTCAATAAAGAACCCCTTCCATGTTACCGGTACAGAATCGCCAACAATGCTACCCACAGCAAGGCAAACTGGTCGGAGACAGCAATGGTGCGTGCACAAACAAGTCTTGTACAGAGGATACAAAAAACAATTACTGGCAAGTGTAAAAGATACTGTGGTACACAATTGAAGCATGGCTTTGAGATTCAGCATATTCTTTATCAAGCTTCACTATGCAAAAGCGAGCTAGAGACCGTGATACCGAAAAAGGAGTTTCATTACAAGCCACATTATTTGCTCTATTCTCCCAAGATTAACAGGTGCAAACCTAATATAAGATAAAGTGACAGAAACAAAAATAAAATGTCTTAAAACGCACACCTAGACCCCCCCCCCTCCCCCCTCCCCGAATCCCCTAAGTGATCACCACTGTGCTGTTCAAATTCATGGACATATAAACCAGAGGAAGCAGGGTGGGAGGGTGTTACAGTAAAGCTGACGCAAGAATAACTCAGTAAAACTCTCCCTACATCAACCAGGGGCATGCATATGTGCAGTCGGCAGATCAAGGGCAGTCGGCAAACAGGGCGGATGCAAGCTTGCCATCGGCAGCCAGCAAACCGTGAGGCACTTTCCCCAATTCTTTTTTAAATCACTCCTATTGCCACCGTAAATCGGACGAGCAGCACCTCATATTTTGCTTGGGCAGTTTGCACCCCAGCGGTATGAACATTGACTTCTCTAATTTCAGGTAGTCCCGGCTTTCTCCTCCCCTTCTCAGCTCTCCCTCAGCCCACTGTTTCCGCCTCTTCATTTCTTCTTCCCGTCCCCCCCTCCCCTACCCTCACATCAGTCTGAAGAAGGGTCTCGACCCAAAACGTCGCCTATTTCCTTCGCTCCATAGATGCTGCCCCACCCGCTGAGTTTCTCCAGCATTTCTGTCTACCTTCGATTTTCCAGCATCTGCAGTTCCTTCTTAAACCCATTGCTTCATGATTTCCCATGGGCGGCGAATATAACCCCCTCCCTGGTAGAACATCTTGCGCTTCGACTCAAACTGAGCCCTTTTAAGGAAGAATGCCTCCTGCCGTGACGACTGAATCATGGATTGCCTCGCAGATTTTCTGCTCCATCTCCCCACGCATAAAAAGGATGATCGTGGAACTGAGTCAGAAAGGCAAAGCCTCCTTCTTGGTGTAAATTTATACTCTGCCTGAATCCACCACCCACCCACTTCAACACAAAAAATACACAGGAAGACAAATTAAGTGGCATATACACCAGTACAGAAAAAAAAAATCAACTTAGTTACTGCTAAACTCTGCGCCATACAATGTGCCATCATGAAACAAAGTTTAAAAATACTTGATGGGCCTGTCCCACTTACGCGACCTTTTCGGCGACTGCCGGTACCCGTCATAGGTCGTTACAGGTCCCCGAAAATTTTCAACATGTTGAAAATCCAGCGGCAACCAGAACATGGTACAACTGTCTGGCGACTACTCATGATCATACAGGCTTCACCCTGCGACATGTCGAAACGTGAAGCTTGTATGGTCGTGAGTAGTCTCCTCAGTCGCCCAAAGAGTCGTAGCGTCTTTCTGATCGCCGCTGAATTTTCAACATGTTGACATTTTTCAGCGACCTATGAAGGGTGTCGGCGGTTGCCGGAAAAGTTGCGTAAGTGGGACGGGCCCATAACTGTGTCGGTAGTGCGGTTACAAAACATTGATAATTTAATATGGCTGTTTAACCTTAATTTCTCTTTATAAACTAGAACAGGGACCATAGCTTTCTATTAGCAGTGATCATGTTCTTAAATACATCGGAAAACATTCATGACACCCTACAAATTGTTAAAATACTGAATGGTAGAGACCTCCTGACTGAAGGGGATCAGAAGCTGAAGAGTCCGCACCCTCTTGCACAAACATTGTGGTGCAGACAGAAACGAGCAAAGATCCTATAGCGGGGAAGATGGTCCACTCGACGAAAAAGACGTTGTACGGTCATGGGCAGATTCATGGCTCCATTTCCGTAACCGGCTTCCGTCTCAGCGCCAAAGATCCCATAGGATACTAAGGCGGAGATGGAAGCCGGTTACGGCAACATCCTCATTAAAATAAAAGTTATTTGGTAAAAAATATTCTCCTCATTTTCAGAACTTTAATTTATTAACACAAACTGTTCCCCCGCAATGTTGATTACACTGCGGGTCGGGTCGGGTTACTGAAATGGGTGAAAAGAAGGCCCACGTTGTGTACTACACGTCAGCCCATTGCATTTAGCAGGAGTGGTCTATCTTGCTCCGTTATAGGATCTTTGGAAACAAGTGACCAAAGAGGAAAGTCAAGACAAATAATGCTGGAGAAACTCAGCGGGTGAGGCAGCATCTATGGAGCGAAGGAAAAAGGGTCTCGACCCGAAACGTCACCTTTTTCCTTCGCTCCATAGATGCTGCCTCACCCGCTGAGTCTCTCCAGCATTTTTTGTCTACCTTCAATTTTCCAGCATCTGCAGTTCCTTCTGGAACAAAAAGAAAAGTCAAGTGTTTGGGTCACTTCAGCACCAGCCCATCAGCTTTAAACAAGCAGGGCCATCCTCACTGCCGAGGCTTTCCAAACGGCTCCCCAGCAAGCGACGAGTCACAGTACAACCGTGGTGACTCCCGTTTGTAGCGAAAATCACTGGAGCAAGGAACCCCCCCCCCCCCCATTCCATTCCCAGGATAAAGGGCAGCCTGATTCGATCCCACACTCCCATTCCCACTCCCTCCGCCATGTGCGCAGAGCATTAAGGCATCGGACTTCTCAGGACCAGAGCAGCAGGGTGACTGTGGGGGTAAGGATGACCACCGGGTTAAACTGGGCTGGGAAGATGGTACGGCAAAGGCAATGCGGGGAAGAGCGGGCCGTTGTTCTCGGACGTGCCAAGTCTCCAAACATCGAGGCTGCTGCTTTGTGCCCTTGCTCTCCGAAACATCCCTCAGTCCACCCCTCCCCAGGGAACGTGTGTGACACAGCTCATAAACAGCAACCATTATAGATTCTTGTTCGCCTGGCAAGGGGGAGGAACCCGAATCATAACAGAATTGCTCAAGATGACACGGCCAACCACGCTACATGAAGTGACCTCTCCAGTAACAGGGCTGGCAGAAGGAAAGGTGCCTGGCCTGTCACACCAGGGGTTAGCTTCACTCTAACACCCCTCGCCCAGCTTGTCGTCACATTCAAATTGGAGGCTCAAAGGGATCTGTCTTCCCACGTGTAATAATAATCTCAATTAAAAACTTTAAAATCCAAATTCAAGTACAAAGTAAAATGCAGAGAGAGAAGGGGAGGGAGAGAGGGAGAGAGAGAGAGAGAGAGAAGGAGAGAGGGGAGAGAGGTGGAGAGGGGAGGAGAGGGAAGAGAGTGAGAGTGATAAGAGTGAGAGATATAGTGAGAGAGGGAGATAGAGTGAGAGTGATAGTGAGTGAGAGTGAGAGAGAGATAGTGAGTGATAGAGTGAGAGTGAGTGAGAGTGAGTGATAGTGAGAGAGATAGTGAGAGAGGGAGATAGAGTGAGAGTGATAGTGAGTGAGAGTGAGAGATAGTGAGAGTGAGAGAGAGAGAGAGAGAGAGTGAGTGAGAGTGAGAGAGAGAGAGAGATAGAGAGAGAGAGATAGTGAGAGAGAGAGAGTGAGAGAGATAGAGAGTGAGAGAGAGAGTGAGAGAGAGAGATAGAATGAGAGAGAGAGATAGAGTGAGAGTGATAGTGAGAGAGATAGAGATAGAGTGAGAGAGATAGAGAGAGATAGTGAGAGTGATAGTGAGTGATAGAGTGAGAGATAGTGAGAGTGATAGAGAGAGATAGAGAGAGAGTGAGAGATAGAGAGAGTGAGAGAGAGAGAAAACGCACATTCAACATGATCGTTAGTTTAAAACTCTCCCCGCCACATTTCCAGGTACAATACGAAACATCTTTGATCCACCTCTCCTGCGGCCTTGAGCAGTTGTTGCCCGGAGGCGGCATTGCCGACAGCCACGTCGGTGAGCACCCGTTCCCATTTGTCTGTATGTATGTGGCCCCGTCCTCTCCCGCCGCCCGCCCACCTCCACTGCCTGTCCGCTCGGTACATGGACGTGAAGTGTTGCCCCGCATCGATTGAGGGCCCTGAGTAGAATGCGAGTCATGGGACAGGGCCAGCACGCACCCACCACCCCCACCTCCAGCAGATGGTGGCATTGTTCGGTTTGAGGGAGGACGAGGGTGTGGGGTTGGGTGGGGGGGGGGGGGGGGGGGGGGGGGGGGGCTTCAGGGCAGGAGGTGGGGTGGGAGATTGCAACCTTCACGTGGTCCACCCTGTTTCGACAAATGCAATTAACCCAACGTGTACAAACAAGATCAAATAGAACAACTTGATCTACAACTTTAGGCTGTGCAAGCCATACGCAAGAAGAAGAAGGCAGGAGGCGCCATCTTTGGCTAGTGGAAGTCAGTCGGAATCCCGTCACAGTGTAGTGGCTCTTTTTTTCCTCTTTGTGTTTTTTTTGTTTTGTTTTTTTTTTAAGAGCTGACCAGGATCTCCATGATGTGATCAAGGTCGTTCAGGTCCGTCCTTAAACTGGGGTTGGTGCCGAGCAACGAGGGGAAGCTCTTGGTCGAGTCGTCGGCCGGGCTCGGGGCGGTGACTCTGCCGCCGGTCGTCAGAACCGTTGACGGCGCCTCGCACTCGCACAGGGACGTGTCGATGTCGAGGAAGAGATCGTCCAGGGTCACCCCCACCAGGTAGCTGGAGCTCATGATCTCGAAGCTGCCGAACACCGACTCCAGGGGCCTGTGTTGCCCCGAGGGCTGGGCCCCGTCCTCGTCCTCAGCCGCCAGCTCCATGGGCTCCGCCACCTCGTCGTCGGGAGGGGGGGAGAGCGAGGGGCTGCCGTCGATGACGATGTCCAAGTCCCGCAGGATGGAGTTGATGGCGGAGGAGAGGGAGAAGTCCTCGTCGGAGGCGAGGGGCATGTAGTCGTCGAGGCCGTCCGGGTAGCTCTCGGTGGAGAGGCGGGAGGGAGGGGGTTCCCGCGCCGTGCCCAGCTCCGCCCCGCCGCACCCCTCCAGGTCCATGGTGGACGCCAGCTGGCTGCTCTCCACCCGCATCTCCTCCTGGATCTGCCGCAGGGTGTTGGCGATCAGCACGGTGCGCCGGAGGCTGAGCTCGGGCAGCGCCCGGCCGCTCTGCATCTTGTTCAGCGACGTGTTGAGCACCAGCTGCCGCTTCAGGCTGTAGGACTGCGGGCAGTCGGCCAGCTTCTGGAAGGAGGGGTCCAGCCCCCCCTCGGCATGCCGCTTCCGCTTCACCCCCTTGCCCACCATGGAGACCTGCCGATGCAAGAGAACACCATCAACTCAGGTAGCTGGCACCCGACTCAACACCACACTCCTCAACCTCCCCCCCCCCAGTGCTAACCCAGACTTACTCCCCAAACCATTCAGCCCAAACCTTATCTGGAATCCAGGGATCCAACATCCCACGAGATTGATCCCTGGGATGGCGGGACTGTCATATGAAGAAAGATTGAAAAGACTAGGCTTGTATTCACTGGAGTTTGGAAGGATGAGGGGGCCCCTTATAGAAACATATATAATTATAAAAGGACTGGACAAGCTAGATGCAGGAAAAATGTTCCCAATGTTGGGCGAGTCCAGAACCAGGGGCCACAGTCTTAGAATAAAGGAGAGGTCATTTAACACTGAGGTGAGAAAAAACATTTTCACCCAGAGAGTTGTGAATTTGTGGAATTCCCTGCCACAGAGGGCAGTGGAGGCCAAATCACTGGATGGATTTAAGAGAGAGTTAGATTTAGCTCTAGGGGCTAGTGGAGTCAAGGGATATGGGGAGAAGGCAGGCACGGGTTATTGATAGGGGACGATCAGCCATGATCACAATGAATGGTGGTGCTGGCTCAAAGGGCCGAATGACCTCCTCCTGCACCTATTTTCTATGTTTCTAGTCTGAAGAAGGGCATCGAACCAAAACGTCACCCATTCCTTCTCTCCAGAGATGCTGCCTGTCCCGCTGAGTTACTCCAGTATTTCGTGTCTATCTTCAATTTAAACCAGCATCTGCAGTTCCTTCCTACACATCCAGAGACCCGGGTTTGATCCTGACTACAGATGCTGCCTGTACAGAGTTTGCACGTTCTCTACGTTACAGCATAGGTTTTCTCCGGGTGCTCCGGTCCACCCCCACACTTTGTAAGTTTGTAGGTTAATCGGTTTCTGTAAATTGCCCTTAGTGTGTTCGAAAGAGCTTGTGTATCTATCAGGCTCATTGGTCGGCGCGGACCCGATGGGCCGAAGAGCCCATTTCCCTGCTCATTCTCTAAACTAAACCACCACTGACCTTTTAACAGCAGCTACAGGTGACTGGCGTGGGGGTTAGGTGCTGAAAAAACAGCCTGTGTTTCAATATTGCGTCAATTAAATGTATATGCGACTATGCTACCAGCAGTAAATTTGAGCGTGTTATTCCGTAAACACACGCATACAAATCAAACTATGGTATTAAAGGAACAAGCGCGTTATTCCAAAAAGACATAAATCAAACATGCATAAAACCTGTACAGCTCAATAGAAAATGGACGAGGAATTTAAAAGATGAGGGGGAATTTCTTTACTCAAGAGAGTGGTAGCTGTGGAATGAGCTTCCAGTGGAAGTGGTGAAGGCAGGTTTGTTTTTATCACCTTTACATCCTTGATAGACACATAGAGCTGCTAAACAGAGAAAACAGGCCCATGCTGACCATGCTACTTAATTGAGCTAAGCTTACTGGTCTGTGGCCAACCCATGTCCATCCAAACCTTTCATATACATGTTCCCTTCCAACTGTCTTTTGAATGTCATGGTTGTATGTGCTTCCAGCATGTCCTCTCGCAACTCATTCCATGTACCTCTGTTGGGAAAACGGTGCCCAATAGGTCCCTGTTAAATCTCCCCCCTCACGCTAAACCTGCGCTCTCTAGATTTTAACTCCTCTACTCTGCAGAAACGACTGTGGCTGTCACCTTTTCCATGATTCTTGCGATTTTAGACACCTCTAAGGTCACCCCTCAGCCTCCGAAGCTCCCGGAGGGAAAAGACCCGCACTGCCCAGCCTCTCGTTGTAGCTCAAACCCACCAGGCACAGTAACGCCACGGTAGTTTTTTTTAAATGTGCCATTTCCAGTTTAATGGCATTCCTCCTATAATAATTCTATATTTATAATAGTATGAACTCTTCCAAATGTGGTCTTCACATCTTGTAGAGCACTGACACAAGTACTGGCAGCTGGGTGTATCTACTGTGACCTTTAGTCCTTTGTTAGTCATTGATGGGAGGGGGCGAGGGAGAACTCTCCATTGGCACGGCTGCTTTTGAATCATTGCTGCTTTGCTCAGGCAAGTGTGGAAAAGTGTAGGTTGGAACAGCAAATGCTGATGTACAACAAAGATAGTCACAAAGTGCTGGAGTAATTCAGCAGGTCAGGCAGCATCTCTGGAGGAAAGGAATAAGTGACGTTTCGGGTCATGACATATTTCCTAATATCTTCAGTATTTTGGGGTTTCAACTTTGGATTTAAATCTAACAATTGTTAGTTTTTTGCAACCTTCAAGCTTGTAAATTGCCAATTGCAATCGTCATCTATCCATGTTCTCCAGAGATGCTGCCTGACCTGCTGAGTTACTCCAGCATTTTGTGTCTAACTTAAATGACCGATCTATTCCAATGAAGCCAATTCATAACCAAGGCAATAGCTTCTTCTACAATATTGTCAAAGGTTTGGACTCACTAGAGGCAGGAAACATGTTCCCGATGTTGGGGGAGTCCAGAACCAGGGGCCACAGTTTAAGAATAAGGAGTAAGCCATTTAGAACGGAGACGAGGAAACACTTTTTCTCACAGAGAGTGGTGAGTGTGGAATTCTCTGCCTCAGGAGGAGGCAGGTTCTCTGGATGCTTTCAAGAGAGAGCTAGATAGGGCTCTTAAAATAGCGGAGTCAGGGGATATGGGGAGAAGGCAGGAACGGGGTACTGATTGGGGATGATCAGCCATGATCACATTCAATGGCGGTGCTGGCTCGATGGGCCAAATGGCCTCCTCCTGCACCTATTGTCTATTGTCTAATATCCTTCAAACATTAGTTTTTCTTCCCTTCCCCAACATACGACCCTAAGCATGCTGACCATAGGAATAGGATTGAGAAAGATGTTCTGTGATGCTGGAAATAACTTGCGCACTACAAACAGTGCAAAAAAGCAGATGCCGGATCGCCACAAATAAATATTGGCAGATAACCCACTATTCTTCAGCAAGATGACTCGCCACAAGATACACACATCAGACATGGCATGCTCAAGGCACACTAAACAATTCCATGATTCAATATTCCAGTGTACAATGAAACGATACTTGGACTCGCTGCTGAAAGGGAGACACAGGGCGTCGCGGGAACACATACACACAAACACACACACTCAGACACACAAACATTTGAACCAGCTACCTCCGCACCATGCTCTTACAGATGCATCTGTCACCCTAACAGGCAGACACACGCACACACACAAACAGACGCACACTCTCAGCCACACACAGACGCACAAACTCACAGACACACACACAATTACACTCAGACACACACACAAACTCACTCAGTCACACGCACAGACACATGCACTCAGACACACAGACACATACGTGCATACAAACTCACACACTCACAGACACACACTCAAGACACAAACAGACGCACACTCACAGACACACACACACAAACAGACACACACAGACACATACACAGTCACACACTCACACACAAACAGACGCACACACTCACAGACACACACACACATGCACAGACAGATAGAGTCTCCAATCCCATTTCTCCAGAGGAATTTGCCTCTAATGGAGAATAGGAATTGTTCCCATTACACTAATAAATAAATTAGAATGCCCAATCTCACACTTCTTCCTGATTTTATCCTGTTAGCTTCATGTACACAATTGACCCTGTAATGGTCCAATGGTGTGTGCTGCCAAAGACAGAAAATATTAAGAGCAGGGAGATGACACAATAACTGCATACAACATGGCAGGCTGTAACTTAAATATTGTATTCAGTTATTTTCATCAGATTACAAAGGAGGAAGAAACTGCATTGGAGGGGAGAAAGATTTACAAAGATTACACCGCCAATTGGTGTCTTTGGAAGAGATGGCCGAGGCGAGATTTAACTGAAGGTCCCAGCAGAGGTCTGGGACGGCACTGTGTGCTGCATCCCTCTTCTGCGTAACTCTTTCTGTGGGGAAGGAGCCATAACTTGCACATAATTTTCCAGATGTATTCTCACAGGCCCTAAATGATCACAACAACTCTTACTCTTGTACAATTAAGGGTCTCATCCCGGAATGTCACCCATTCCTTCTATCCAGAGATGCCGCCAGTCCCGCTGAGTTACTCCAGCATTTTTCGCCTATCATCGGTGTAAACCAGCATCTGCAGTTCTTTCCTACACATACCTTCCCAATTGCTTGTGTATCTGCAAGCTGATTTAGTATATTCAGACAAGGAAACCCCGGTCTCTCTAAACAACAACATCTTTTAATCTTAAGCCATTTTAAATACTTGGCCTCTCCAGAGTCCCACTGCTTGCTTAAGCTGTCAATAGTCACAGAATCAAAGATGGACACAAAATGCTGGAGTAACTCAGCGGGACAGGCAGCATCTCTGGAGAGAAGAAATTGGTGACCTTTTGGGCTGAGAAATGAAATGAAATGAAATGATTCAATTTATTGTCATTGTTAGTGTACAGTACAGACAACGAAATGCATTTTTAGCATCTCCCTTGAAAGGGAGACACAGGGCGTCGCGGTGTGCCCGCGCCTGCCGCCGTAAAGCCCACGTCTCGACCCGAAACGTCACCCATTCCTTCTCTCCAGGGATGTTGCCTGTCCCGCCGAGTTACTCCAGCTTTTTGTGTCTATCTTCGGTTTAAACCAGCATCTGCAGTTCCTTCCTGCACAATAGTCACAGAATCCCCATGGCATCCTCACCCACTCCACACTTGGTTACAATTATCAATCATCTTGGATGTACTCTTTGATAATCATAACTAACATGCTGGAAATCTGAAATGAAAATGCAGGAAACACTCATATGGTCAGGTAGCATTGAACATATTAGGACCACGAATGCCTGGAGCCTTAGAAACCCACGTCACAACCCGCCAAGCTAAATATGATTACTCCTACTCTGTTATGGTATTCCCACAGCCTTCCTTCCATGCTCCTTCCCATTCTCATCCTAGTCACTCATCTCTCTTTCATCCCCATTTCTACACACATCCCTCCCTCCAGCGCTCCAGAGGGCCATTGACAACGCCCAGAGGATTGTCGGCTGCCCTCTCCCTACCTTGGAGGACTTACACAGTTCCCGCTGCATCAAAAAATCCCAGAGTATCATAAAGGACATTTCCCACCCCGGACACTCCCTGTTTGAACTGTTGTCGTCAGGCAGACGGTACAGATCTACAAGGACAAGGACGAACAGACTAAAAAACAGTTTTTACCCCACTGCTATAAAAGCACTAAATGTAGCCGCCAAGGAACGCAGGGGCGATACAGACTAAGGGACTGTGGTACACTGTGAAATCGACAGAAGGATGGAGGGTTGGGTGTTTATGCGTGCTATTTTCATGATATTTATTTTAGTTGTTTATCTTTTAATATTTTATCTTGTATGTATCGTTAGCTTTTAGAAATGTTTGAATGGTGCACGGACTGGCTGACATTTTTAAATTTCGTTGTACATGGTTCATGTTACAATGACAATAAAGAAACTATTCTATTCTATTCTATTCTTCTCTCTCCTTATCTGACACCTTTGTTTCTTTGGATCCTACTGTATCCACTGTTCCAGGTGTGGACTCCTATACAGGCTTGGCGATCGTTTCACCAAATACCTCCGCTCAGTCCGCCTTAACCTACCTGATCTACAGGTGGCTCAGCACTTTAACTCTCCCTCCCATTCCCAATCTGACCTTTCCTTCCTGGGCCTCCTCCATTGTCAGAGTGAAGCCCAGCAAATTGGAGGAACAGCACCTCATATTTCGCTTGGGTCTGAACATTGACTTTGTAACTTCAAATAGCTCTTTGCTTTCCCTCTCTCTCCATCCCCTCCCCTTCCCAGTTCTCCCATCAGTCTGACTGCCTCCAACTGCATTCTATCTCTGTCCTGCCCACTCCCCTGACATTAGTGTGAAGAAGGGTTTCGACCCGAAACGTCACCCATTCCTTCTCTCCAGAGATGCTGCCTGTCCCGCTGAGTTAGTCCAGCATGTTGTGCCTACCTTCGATTTAAACCAGCATCTGCAGTTCTTTCCTACACACCTTTGTTTCTTTATCACCTCTCACCTACTCCTCCCATCTGCCATCAAAAACACCCTCATCTGTCACTTGCCTCACTTTGCCCTGCCCCGGACTCTCTTCTCCAGCTAACTCCCCCATACTTCAATAAGCCAGATGGGTCCCAACCCAAAACATTGTCTGTTGAGTGGCTCCAGCATTTTGTGTTTTGCTCAAAGTCCCAGCATCTGCTGTTTCTTGCATCACTATTCATACGCTAGTATGAATCTCTTCCGCTAATTAATCCACCAGCACAGACACTTGCATGACATTCGAGGCCCTGTGAACGTCTGAAAACCAGCTCAAAGAAGTAAAATAATAAATGTTTAAGAAGGAACTGCAGATGCTGTAAAATCGAAGCTAGACAAAAGTGCTGGAGAAACTCAGCGGGTGCAGCAGCATCTATGGAGCGAAGGAAATAGGCAACGTTTTGGGCCGAAACGTTGCCTATTTCCTTCGCTCCATAGATGCTGCTGCACCCGCTGAGTTTCTCCCAGCACTTTTGCCTACTAGTAAAATAATAAACTTTGTTTACTTAGAAACAAGGAGCTGCAGGCGTTGGTTTACAAAAGACGACACAGAATGCTGGAGTAGCTCAGCGGGCCAGACAGCATCTCAGGTGAACATGGATAGGTGACGTTTTGGGTCGGGACCCTTCTCGAAACATCGCCGATCAATGTTCTCTAGTGATGCTGCCTACTCTAGTTGTAGTGATGTTGCCTTACAGCGCCAGAGATCCAGGCTCAATCCTGACTAGCGATGCTGTCTGTACGTTCTCCCCATAGAAACATAGAAAATAGGTGCAGGAGTAGGCCATTCGGCCCTTTGAGCCATTCAATATGATCATGGCTGATCATCCAAAATCAGTACCCTTTTCCGGCTTTTCCCCCCATATCCCTTGATTCCCTTAGCCCTAGGAGCTAAATGTAACTCTCTGACTTTTACGAGTTTTCTCCAGGATCTCCGATTCCCTCCCACACTCCAAAGACGTGTAGTTTTGTTGGCTAATTGCCTTGATATAATTGTAAATTTCCCTTTGTGTGTGTAGGATAGTTTTAGTGTGCGGGGATCGTTGGTCGGTGCGGGCCTGGTGGGCTAAAGGCACTGTATCTATAAAAGTTCTATGTAGGTAGGAACTGCAGATGCTGGTTTAAACCGAAGATAGACACAAAATACTGGAGTAACTCTGTGGGACAGGCAGCATATTTGGAGAGAAGGAAGGGGTGACGTTTCAGGTCGAGACTCTCAACCAAAAACATCACCCCTTCCTTATCTCCAGAGATGCTCTGTGTCTGCAAGCTCAAAATTTTGCAGTAACTGCATGGTTTAACAGGTTCACTTGCATAAATCCACGTTGTTATTCCACTATGGTTATGTTTTTTTTTTAAAGTGGTGCATTATCAATCCTTTAAAATGAAAGATGCACGGATTTCTCCCAGCTGAACTGGTCTGCAGCTGGTGTGGCTGCAAGCTCCTGCAAACTGCACTCTTGCCCAGCTCTGACACAGCCTCTCCTCTCCCCTCCCCCCACGCCAGCAGCTGCCTCCAATGCATCATCCCTGAACCCTCTGCAGACCCTGCCTGTGACGTGGGCGGGGCTTCGGACCATGCACACTGCGCATGCTCACGACGGACCCCGCCCCCTATCTGAAGCCGCGCACTGCACCCTGGGAACTGTAGTCATCAAACCTGGGAGACGGGAGGCTGCTAATTGCAAGTGTGTGGGAAGCAACTGCAGACGCTGGTTTAAACCCAAGATAGAAATAAAATGCTAGAGTAACTCAGCGGGACAGGCAGCATCTCTGGAGAAAAGGATTAGATAATGTTTATCTTTATTTCTGTAGTCTCCCTCTACCCAGACTGATGGGTCTCGACACAAAACGTTACCCATTCATTTTCTCCAAAAATGCTGCCTGACCGGCTGAGTTACTCCAGCTTTTTGTGCCCCCTCCGTTAATATAATCTTATAATCTGCAGGTCGAACCATGTTAAAAGAGCCTTTCCACACTTTGGAAAGCGTTGCCAAGTTTAGATCGTTTTGTTGAAAGTGGGGCTCCGAAATACGGGCGATCGTTTTGTGGAACACCTTCTCTCCATCTGCCTCAGCCAACGTGATCTCCCGGGTGCCAAACACTTTAACTATCCTTCCCATTCCCACACTGACCTTTCTGTCCTGTCAGAGTGAGCCCCAGTGCAAATTGGAGGAACAGCACCTCATATTTCACTTGGGTAGCTTACACCCCAGCGGTATGAACATTGACTTCTCTAATTTAAGTAACCTTTGTTTTCCCTCTCT